>NC_142707.1:57944605-58095249 GCF_055471065.1 Atractosteus spatula
AAATAATTACTGCTGATGAAACTTAACTAAATTTCAAAACACATATGAAAAGCTTGAGATCGTCATCCAGCATTCAAAGGGGCGAAATTATTTTATTTTCTTGTGGTACTAGCATACTTCTGGTACATTTATACTGTATGTCATATCAGTTACTCTTCCAGGGACTTTTGCCAGCACTTAGTGTTCCTCTTCATACAATGTTTGAGGCCCACAAGGATTACACAAGAATAACATTGACTAAAACTAAATGTCAACCTTCTATGTTCTTTAAAGCCTTAAAATGATTTACTTACTACGGTATTTGTGTTATTGTTGTTGTTCTATTTTTAGGTGTCCCAATGATAACCCATTCATTCCCACATTTCATTCCCACTGTGTGTTTAAACAGTGGCATTGTGGAAGACACGCAGGGTATGAACTCCAACAATGCATGTTGAGTCAAATAGCTCAGAGAATACCAGTGGGATTAAGGGAACATCCTGACTGATTCTTAATTTCAAATATGCTCAGAGAACGTTATCAGAAAAAACGCTTCCTGCAGAAAAAGAACAAGCCGACCCCCCAGTGTAGGTTAAAACTCTGCAGTGTGAAAGATACTACACAAACAAATGATAGGTTGTACTGTACTTGCTTTGTAGCTCTATTGCCTTGTGAGTGCACACATGGGTTATTATAAGACACAAAATTAAAGAATCAAGGTTTCTAAAATTATTACAGATACTCATACAATATAACCGATGCAGTAATACTTACATGCTTGAAGGACCAAGAGAACAAGAACCAATTCAAAATACTGTAGGTGTCTTTGTTTGCCAGGGGTGAAAATGTTTTGAGCTGGGGGAAACCAATTGATCCCTAGTAAACATAAATTACAACTACAGTTCATATTTGGTAAAATATTGTATATATGTTTAAAATATAGTGTGTTTGAAATGAAAGGAAATTGCAAAATGGCCATTTTTCCTACTTATTGTGAGTTACACCCCCCTCAGTGGTTTGCTGCTAGGGGGAGGAGATAGAGATATACTGTTGTTTTGATGTGAGAGAGATAGAAGTTGATCAGCAACATAGAAGGTTGTGATGCCAAGTGTCCTTTTTTCTGTTATTTGTTTCACTGTATAGTGCACTACAATAAATATTTTTGCACTGATGTACTACTGCACGCTCACCTTTGTTAGAATTGATGTTTTCTTTTTCATTTTCCTATTTTGGCACCACAGTGGTGGTGTAATAGTTACAGGTACATGTATTGTAACACCCTAAGGGTGTTATACTAAAAAGAAAATTACACAATCACATATAAATTAAATAAGAATCAGGTCTTAGCATCAACTTGGTAAGTGTATAACTTCTAAATATTAATAATTCTACTCCCTAAGGTCAGAGTTTACAAAGTGTCACACTGCACGTGTATCTTTTGTTGTCCAGCACAGCTTGACAGTAGAGTAATAACCATTCCCAAAGTTAGATAAATATTGATTAACAATAAAAACATCAACACACACACAGGTTAAATAGATTCTACCCCTTCACTCTAGACACAACATATGTAATAGGTTAAACAGGGAACCTGTGTCACAGTGAATAAAAAGAATTCTATATTGGAATAAATCACCCTCTCCAAACAGATGCCCTAAAATGAATGGGCAACCATTTCCGTATTCTATTCAAGACATTAAGTAGGAGAGATTTATTTAGCCTACAATTATACAAAAACTGTAAATTAGAATATTCCAGAATGAATAACACAGCAAGACCTCTCAGAGTTCAGGTACTATTTCAGTGTTCAGATTTAACTGGGCAAAATTTGGTTTCAAGTCTGAAGAAAGAAGCTCTTTCTTTTTACAGCACACACGTCTGGTGATGATGATGATGGTGTTCTTTCCTCACATTCTTCCCGTTTATTGGATGCCAGTTTCTGTTGTTGCTTACAGTAAGTTTTTACAAAGATTTACCTGAAAACTTTTCATATATAGACTTTTTACCTACAGTAGAAATACCATTTTTACATTATTAATTTGGAAAGAATCTGAAATTGTGACCCCCATTATTTCTTATGCTGTAAAATAAAAATGACGCAGGACAAAATGAAAAATGTTCACTTAGGAATTTGTCACTTCACTGAAGTTCTGTAATGTTTTGTTTTCTAGATTCCCTTCAAGCAATGTCTACCAACAAATACTGAGAAATTGTAAGTTTATTCTATTTTCTTCTACATAGCTAATATTATTTTATATGACAGGCTTCATTTGAGTTTTAAACCCATAGTTACTCAATTAATGCATGTTTTTAATTAGTATATAATATATGTAGATACTATAATTTCCATATCTAAGCCACATAGCCCATCAGACCAGAACTTATCCTGGTTTCCATGGCTTTAAGTGGACAAGAGAGCATGAGTAGCAGATGGGATGCCAGATTACCCCCCACTAAAGGCACGACTTAAACCTTACATACATACATAAACTTAGCAGTGCCACACTGATGAGCCAACACCAAGAGCTAATTAATATGCATAAACATATTTCATAGCTTTAGTAAGTCAAATCCTAATCAATGTGGTGATGAATTTTAATATGATAACATATTCAAAGTTTTATTTTTTGGAGCGATAACTCACATTGCTAAAGGAAAAGGCAACCTGACTGTATCTGTGAGGCTTAGAAACTAAGGTCTGGACTTGATTAATTTGGAAATGTAAGATGTCTAAAGTAAAATATCTGCTCTTCCCTCTGAGCCAGATACCGCTGTGAAGGTGTGAAGGTGTTGTTTATACACGTTTAAACTCACCCGTGTAATGACATTCTGGATCATCAACACTGTTTATTGCATTGCTACTGCTGTGTCATCTGTCTTCTTAGTATTATCTTATGTGATCACATTGTCTTGTCTTCCATTCTGTCTTCCATCTGTTGTTACAGACCCTGACTATGCCTGGGCCAAAACATAACCTTGCCCTGCCCAGTTGAGTGAGTCAGTGACAAGGCTCAGACGTTTTGCTAATCAGTATTTCTTGGAGTTTGTTCTTGCTGGGTTGAGTTGAGCCTTGACAAATAATTTACTAAGCAATCTAGTCATTTTTGTGAATGTCCTTCTAATTAAAATCCTGACTTAAATTCCCCTGGAGATCCCCTGGAGCTACAGTACCACAGGTTTACCTCAAATTCACGTACTAATAATGAAGGTGAGTGACTCACACCCGAAGAAGGTTCAGAAGCTGAAATGTTGTGTTTCTTCTCTTCTTGTTCTTTTGCGGCCAATGTACAGTGATGCATAATAATAACAATAATAAGAATAAACAACCTTAATTTAGAAAGCACCTGGTGAGTGGTACACTTCAGTAGTTGATGAAGTCGGTCCCCTCAGAGATGTAATTTACTTTGGGATCTAAAATGCAATATGAATTGCATTTATATTTAATATTTAAGAGTCTTGTTTTTTAAATAAACTGTTCCATATTGCTTTTGACATCAGTTTTTATGCTTCACTCAGACTCTAAGGTATCTCTAACATTCAGTTAGAGATTTGTTTTTGTAGTCATAATGCTAACTGGGTTAAGAGACAGACGTTATTGAGTTCTACCAGAGGGAAGAAATTAAATTTCATAGCAAGAATTGAAACAATTCTGAAATTTAAAGACTAACCTTATGTGACAAGAAAACTTCCTTGCATTGCACCTACATTATAATCCAAATGTGTCACACTCATGGTGAGTCTATCAGAGCTTAAAATGTATAGGACTACTTCATAAGTTTGTTTTTGGTTGTTTTTGTAATTCATATGAAAACGGGTTGAAATTTTATTCTGGTGCTTTACTCCATCATGCGTCTCCATCCAAGAAACTCTAACTGTATAAAATGTAACATTACAAGAAGATGCATTACCCACAACAATAGCACAGAAAATACCACCACTGTACTATTTCAATGCGTGTACTGTACAACTGCATGGTCTAGGTGCGTATCATACAGTATACCAAACAAAAACAATTGCAATTTTCTGCATTTATGTTGCTCCTGACTGCGTATTTGATTTGATGTAGCATTCTCTTCATTTAAATGCTAGCATATTGTAAATGACACCTGTCAACATACTGTAAGTTGCAAAAAATTGCATTGCTGCAGATAGTGTAACAGTGTTTCAATATTATGGAGAGTTTCTCCCAGTTGCGAGGCAGCGCCTCAAAGTAACTCTTAGCGAGTCAGGGGACTTCTTTCGCTTCCTTCTCAAGCAGCTTACTCTTCATTTTCAACCCCTCGAGTAGCACCTCTTAATGTGATTCCTCCAGTCAGTGGTTTTTCCTGTTCCCTCTTGAGGGATTTTTTCCCACTCGTGAGGCAGTGTCTCTCATACGACTCTCAGCGTGTCAGGGGAGTGTTCCTCTTCCTTCTCTACCCCTGAGGGCCCAGCTCCCAGTCGTGAGGCAGCGCCTCTCAAGCGACTCTCCACGAGTCAGGGGTGTTCATGTTTTCATGCCTCGGAAGCTGCCGAGTCAGCCAACCCAGTAGGCCACCTGGGTCTCCCCATGCGGTCTAGGTGCTTTTTTCTCTACATTACTAACCCCTGCATTTCCCCTTGAACTGGTTTTTGGTTAATATTTTTTACCACATTACAAAAATATATGTGGATAGGAATGTCTTACTTAAGTACATAGTTTTTGTTAGAAATCCTTATGTATTAGAAATTAGGCAAGAGGCATTCATTGCATACATTGCAGAATGTGAAATTTATAAGATAAGATCACTTTATTGGCCATATACAATTTCTTGTATTCGGAATTTGTCTTTTCACATACCCCGATTCTTCATGAGACACACAGACAAGGAGAGAAGCTTGGAGCCAGAGCACAGGGTCATCCATTTATACAGCACCCCTGGAGCAGTTGGGGTTAAGGGCCTTGCTCAGGGGCCCAACAGAGTACAATTCCTCTGCTGGCCGCAGGATACCAACCTTCCAGCCACTGATCCTTAGCCACAGAGCTAATACACCGATAATTTAGCCTTTTGATAGTGCACAAATGAGAAACACCAATTTGGTGATACATTGGTGATGACCGGGACATTTAGTAAAACAGGTAAAACAGTTTGAGGTATACTCTTTGTGTTAAATAATATAGAGGAAAACATATTATTTTAAAACAATAGTCTCTTTTTAATGATTAACCTTAGCACTTTAGACAGTAACAGCAAAAGAAGGTGTCGATTACATAGATGGTTCCTGAGATACTGTATGTGATGTGATTTTTCAGGCACAAACCCGTGGGCTTTCTCTAAAACATCCAAATACTCCAGTCATATTTTCCACACACAAGTCAACAAAGTAAGGTTTTCAAAATAAATTGACAGGGCATCACCACTGTTGCAGTTGTTATACATGACAACATAAAACAATTAAAGTTTCTTAATATCAGTATGAGACACCAAGTCAGTAGCACCTACATACTGTCTCAAGAGGAGTTATAGTAATGTTCTATTTTAGTCTATGAAATATTATTACAAAAAGGCAAATATTTGCATTTCCCATACACATCACGCTGTTTTGAAGCCATATAGCTTATCACCATATGTCCCAAGACTGATTAACTCAGTCTGAGAACCAGAAGGTTTGTTTTTTATAATATATAGTGTTTAATGGAAACATGTCTCAAGTGGTTCCCTTGATCTGGGCAGCTGTAGTAATATGTACACAGCAGTGACAGTGTCATTGTAGGATTCTTTCCTGTAAAAGTCTAGTGAATGTAATATAAAGCACTTTAACCTCACTTCTCGGTCATTCTTATCCTAATGACGTTAATTTGCTTTTCATTGAGCTAACCTGATAGTACACTAATCAAAAGTCTCTGTGTAATTGCACACTGCAAGGATTTCAATTAAATAGCACTAATTTGTGAAGCATGCTGGTTTGCCCCTGATTACATTTTAAGTTGTTAATTGAGGTGATTTGATTCTTCCCTGTGCCCTTTCTAACACTATTAAACTTGATCTACTATAAATTCTCACACCATGCATTCATCGGCTTTAGATCTAAAACGTCAAAACATTTTTTAGGAAATACCTTTTATTTTTTAACAACTTTTATTAGTTCAGCTTTACTGAACAATTAACATATTAACATTCCCACAAGGGGAGGAATGGTGGCACAATGGATAACATTGTGCATCACAGCACAGGGGCCCTTGGTTCATTCCTGAATCTGGGGTGCTCTCTGTATCTTGTCCCTATGTTTGCTCAGGATTCCTCCCACAGTCCAAAAACATACTGGTAGGTTAACTAGCTTATAGGAAAATTTGTCTGGTGTGTGTGATAAACTGGTGTCCTTTCCAGGATTGGAAATTGCTTGCTGGGATAGGCTCTGGCTCTCCCGAGACTGTTCTGGATAAAGAGGTTAGAAAATGGATGAGTGGATTGACTACAGTAGTACTGTATATACTAGTAAATTCCTAAAGTAGTACCCATCTACAGTATAAGAGGGGTGATAACACTGAACCAAATAATAACAGACCAATGAGTCTGACTTCTATTACATATTACATCTCAATATCAGAATTTAATTTGAAATTTAAAGAATTTGAAATTAGAGGTTCACATTGATGGATATCAGATACTATGGAACAGTCAACATGGTGGTGCATCTTTAGAATAGGGAGATAGATTCCCTTTCACGATTGGGCCTCTGGATTTATCGGAAGGGAGATTTAGCACTGGGGTGTATTCTGTTTATTTATGAAAAATGATATCCGTATAGTCGTTATGGAGGATTTCAGGACTTCTGAGATGTCTTGGTTTGTAAAAACCTTTATGTTTAATGTAGTATGTACCGTACAGTATGTAACGTTTTGTGCATCATTTAGTTTTGTGTCATTGTCTCATCCATAAATATTTAATAAATATTATAATATAATTATATTATTGTTCCTCCTTGCTACTACCTTGCCACTGCCAGAGCTGTGCCAGAGAATAAAAAAAACAGAAATCAAGTACATCAGATTATTTAATTATTTTATTATCTCACTCAGCTTTCTATTTTCCAAACCCTTATATTTAACAATAGTTTTATACGTATGTGTTAAAACATGTTAGACCAAAGATGTTTTTGTGTTCAATTCCCCCAATTTTAGCTCATAGAAAATATTGGAACAAATTAATTTAAGATAAATTAAACTAGTGTGAAGTTTGTATCTGTTAATATACCCCTTACATGCAATGATTGCTTCAAGTCTGAAATTTATTAACACCACCAGACTCCTGATATATTGCTTTGAGATGCTTTACCAAACCTTAATTGCAGCAACAGTTGTTGCTTATTTGTGGGGTTTTCTCACTTTAGTTTCCTTTTCAAGAAGTAAAATGCATGCTCAATACGAGTATGTTTTCATTTCTTCATCATGATGAACTCTTTGGTTAAATTGATTATTGTCTTGGTGCAGAGTGAGATGCTGCCCAATCAGTTGGGAGGCATTTTTTGGACATGAGCAGACCACATGTTTTTGTACATTACAAAATCCTTTCAGAGGGGTTCCGACCTCTTAGGATGCTCAGAATCAGAGCAGTCCCTCTGGAGGGCACCAGAAGCCGAGCTGATTCAAGGCACATGCCTTCAGGGGGATCTACCAGGCCAGGAGTGTGCTGTCATCATAGTCTGGAAAGGAAAGGAAAGGGCCTGGAAATGGACAGAACTGGATTCCCAGGCGTCCTCAGGACCAGGCCAATGGAGAAATCTGCTGAGGTCAGGTCTGCCCTTCAGACCCATCCTCCGATCCCCTCTCAGCTACTGGAATCCTCTGAGCAAGGTTAAAACCAAAGAATTTAAATCAATGAGTGTCATGGTAAAGTTATTCAGTATAATGCAGTAGCAAGACCTCATTTTGCATATTGTGTCAGTCAGTCCTGGTTTTACTGCATCTTAGCGCGGCTTTTGATACTGTTGACCATAAAATACTTCTGCATAGATTGGAAAATTGGGTTGGACTATCTGGAGCAGTTCTTAGTTGGTTCAGGACGTATTTAGAAGGTAGGGGTTATTTTGTCACTATTGTCAATTATAAATCTGACTGGACCACCATGAAGTGCGATGTTCCCCAAGGTTCAATTCTTGGGCCTCTCTTATTCAATCTTTACATGCTTCCACCAGGTCAAAAATTTTGCAAGATAATAAGGTTGCTTATCATACTTATGCAGATGACTCTCAGATCTAAATAGATCTTTAGATTTACTCTGTAAATGGCTAGAGAAAATAAATAACTGGATGTAACAGAATTTTCTTCATTTGAACAAAAACAAGTCTGAGATAATTTTCTTTGGGAACAGAGGGAAGGCTTAGCCTTAGTGCTAACCTTGACTCTAGGGTTCTAAATACTAAGACCCAAGTCAGAAATCTTTGTGTATTAATGGATGAGGATCTTAGTTTCAGTGGCCATATTCAAGTAATAACTAAATCGGTCTTTTATCAATTTAAAAGATAGCTACAATTAGAGTTTTATGTCTAAGCAAGACTTAGAGAAACTCATTCATGCTTTTATCTCCAGTAGAGTGGATATTGTAACACTCTTTTGAAAAAGAGCATTAGACAGTTGCAACTCATTCAAAATGCTGCTGCTAGAATTCTAATAAGGACCAAGAAATATTACTCCAATTCTTAGATCCTTATACTGTCTTCCAGATAGTTATATAATTGACTTCAAAGTATTGCTCCTTGTATATAAATCACTCAATGGCTTAGGCCCAAAATATATTTCCGAAATGTTTGAGGAATATAAACCTGGTAGGACTCTTAGATCTTTAAGGACTGGTCAGCTAGTGGTGCCTAGAGTTGAAACTAAACATGGTGAAATGGCATTTAGCCATTATATTGCTCATACCTGGAACCAGCTCCAGAAGGATCTTAGATGTGCCCCAACCTTAGCCATTTTTAAATCTAAGTTAAAAACTGTTTTATATTCCTCTGCTTTTGCTTAGTTTTATTGTGTTTTTAATTATTTGTTTTATTATATTATTTTAATTAATTTTTATTTTATTTTCTGTTTTTCTTTTGGTTTGCACTTTGAATTACTTTGAAAAGCACTTTGAATTACCTGTGTGTTTTCGGAAATGTGCTATAGAAATACATTTGTCTTTCCTTGCCTCACATTTACCTTTTAGAAGTCTTCAGAGAAAGAAAGATTTTTGGTTCCACATTTTAAAATTTCACTGATTCAAAATGCAATTTTTTTACTCTTTGTGTGATTGTGTTCTTATGTAAGCAATGCACAAATAAAATTCATTGAAATGTAGGATTCCCTTTCTAATAAATACAATACACATTTGCCAGTGCTTAAGATACCAAAGCATATTGGATGATTGCAGCTAAACATGATTATCTATTCAGCATGTGGAGTCATTGAATCAGTATAGGAGCTGCCTGCACATGAAGGCTTCTATTCATGACTGTGCTGCTCAAAACACTTCTTGCTATGGATTGTCTTGGGGCACTTTTCAAGCTCCTTCATCAAAGCCTCTGTTGTGCTTTTATGACAGAAGTGTATGTCTTGTCAAAAACTCCCAAAACATAAACCTACTGATCAAAATGAAAAACGATACAATATTTTGTTCTAAATGCAGATTTCTGCTTATGTTATGCTGGTTTGGCTTTCATCAGTGAACCAAAACACCAAAGTTTGTCACGGCAAAACTAGAGCTGGCAACATGACACAGTGTCACTGATGAGATGTTTCTCCTTGTTATTGCCAGGATACCCTGAAGTCTGATTGGCAGCCAAGAAACCTGTTATGGAAGTGCCTAAAGCAAATGTTGAGGTCTTGCTGAGCTGCTGTCATATACAGTTCTTGTCAGGGAAGCCTTTCAAACACATGACCAGTAGCACACATTCTCAATATGAATCAAGAAATGTACAAAGCATGGCTGGTCATTTTCACAGCAATCCCTGAGAGATTTGGTAGTTTGTACTCTGCAACCTCATTACACAGAAAATATTGACAATTGTGTCAAATGTTACGAAACCATATTATGCTGAGTCTTTACTGTTCACACCAGTAATTTAAATACTACTGCCATAAATTCAAGATGTGAATAGTGTTTTTTTATTGTGACAACATAATCCTATCACCACTTGTTCTATCACTATTTATTTATGATTAGTCAATAAACATCAAACTCAGATAAACAGTAGACAGCTCTAATTGTGCTCATTCCGAATGTGTTTTATATTGTACTTTATTCTCGCCTGTATTTTCCACTGAACTTTCCATTAATTTACAAAGTCTTAGCCCAGCACCTACAATTCTATGAACCGTAATCTTTCCAAAAATGATGGATGTTATTCTAAAATTGTATAATACACCAGTAAGACCTCATTTGGTATATTGCATACAAAAATGCAATTATGGAATCAGTTCAGAGAAAAGCAACCATATACTGTACATTCTGGGAGTTAAAGGACTTGAACTGAAAGGTTGAAAGAACTGAAACTTTTTTAGTCTTGAACAGCGAAGGGGAATTGGTACAACCTTTCAAAATCCTCAAAGGCATTTATAAATTCAATTCACGAGGAATGACAGCAGCCGAAAGCTTGGGAGAAATTAGAATCGTTTATTGTGATGTGGAGATTTGGCGTAACCCGCTTGGCTGAAGGCGAACCTCCCGGCCGTTGGACAGGGAGGATAGGACCCCCATGCGACCAATTGGGTAGCTGCAAAGGTGGAGAGGGGGTGGAGGAGGGATGCAGAAAACGAACGAGGAAGAGGAGAGGGTGACGTTTGATATTTATGGAGACCGGTTGCTTACGTCAGGATTAGCGAGAATTGCAGCAGCTGTGTCGAATGAGCCCGGCTGCCTTCATTCCTCCCGAACTTTCATTAAAAACTCAATTAAAACACAAACCAGAATGAACAGTGAACAAAAACCAGAAGGCACATTAAAAATGCATTTAAAACTGGGAACACAAAGATTATTACTTTAAAAAAGGATTAAGGGAACGTGGAACAAACTAACAGGCAATTTTATCAAAGCCAATACCTTGGCTTCTATCAAGAAATTATTAAATGAGGTTCTCAAATCAATTAGCTCTTCATCAGGGTTAGACTAAGGTGGGGCTTTCCAATCTTCTCAACTGGTAAAGGTGCTTTCCATAGGTAGGTTGAGTTCTAAGATCCCAGGTTCATACTGTGGTCATATCACTGGTCAACTGTATCCATAATTACAGCATTATAATGACTGAAAGGGTAAATTCCTCCTCTTCAAAACATTTATGCTGTTATTGACCAAAAGTGTTATTGAAGAGTTTGGACAAGTGAAATGTGTCAGCATGTGAAGTGCAAGGAACAAGGAGGGTTTTATTCATTAAAACAAAATTTTGCATGAGGAGCTTTCTTTGGGTTTTTGGAGGAATAAGGGAGTCAGCAGGAATATGAATGAAAGAAAGAACTGTGAGAAAAAAGGGTTTGGCACATACCATACCAGCATTCAAAGATTGATTACTTTCTTGTTAGTCTCACTTATACATGCACACTTCCCCTAGAATTAGTCTCCCACATTTCCATCTCATTTGTCCCCTCTTTACCTATACCTCAGCCACTGTAGTCTGATTTAGCTGTTAATTTTTTTATCCTGAGATTATCCTCTTAAAATATTATTGCTGTAAGTTTTCTAAGAGAAAGAAAGTTATTTTGCCGAGCACAGTGAATTTTCTACTGGTGCTTATGACTGTGAAGGTTATCAACAAAACCATCAACTGCCTTCTTTTTCAGTCTGCCTCATTAAATGTAGTTGCAGTTCAGAAGTTTCTATACATTATTTAGATATTAAATCAAACTTTTAAGCAGATTTTGTTTATTTTTACAGACTTTATAAAAGTAACAGCTCAAAAGATTTCCATTTTCGTGTGACCACAAGGAGACTTGAAACACTTTTAAGGAAATTTAATTTCTTTCTTTATTTCTGCCACAAGAAGTGAAAAATGGTGTGATGCCCGACTAGAGAGTTTTAATTATCTGCTCTAAGAATCCTCAGCATGGCCCTGTCTGTGTGAAGCAAATCGAGAAGCAATTGCTGGGTCATGGAAACAGTGTTCAAACGTCAGCATTAAAATCTGCTGAAACTGGTCTAAAATTCAAAGGCCAATCACTGTAAATGTTGAGGTTAACAGAACAAAAAGTATCATACAAAGATAATGAAAATATACTGCTGGAATTACATTACCAAAGATTTGTGAAATAATAAGGGTATATCCAAAACAGTACGCATTTTCCTAAGTGTATGTATTGTTACAGGCTGAGGTAGGTGAAAATGGAGGTGTCTGAGACTAGATAGTGTGTAACACCTGGCAGTTTAAACATTTCCAGCTTCAAAGCAGAGGGGATGGTTGCTGAGATATAGGGGGTCCAGAGTCTATGATCAAAGCAATCATAAAGTTAACTAAGCTCTCGGTAAATGATTAAGTGTCAATCAATAGTCCAGAAACACACCATGTAAGATCAGATCAGGAGAAGGAAGGGGGAAAAAGAAGAGAAAGGAAAAAGAAGGTCAGACCACAAGAAAGAGAGGAATCAGGGGGAGTTGGAACTTTTAGCATGAGCCAGGCAAGAGCCCCTACTTTATGATCATCTGAAAATAACCCAATTGGAGCTAAGTATTTGAATCCTGCTAAAAAAACTTGTTATTCTGTAGCTTTTAGGGAACTTTGAGTCCCTGAGTTAAGAATCCCTCAGCTTAATACTGCCTGTCCTGCTAACATGTACATTTTAGAATCAGGAGTTAGGCTCCCATTTATTTTTTCTCACAACATAATAAGGAAGTATTAAAAGTAGCCCTGGACAGGAGGAAATAGAGGGACCTTGTAGACGCCTTCCGCATGTAACATGATGAGACCTAAATAAGCAATAGCAAACAATTATTTATAGCCATGAATACAATTGTTAATGTACTTAATTATTTCTTACACATCTGTTTTAAAGTGCTTTTTATGATTCCTTGTTTTTTTTTAATCTTTTGGTAAGTTTCATGTTTATTCCCCCACATCTTTTACAATTAATTACAAAGACGAATACAGAGAAAGAATTGCATATGATGTGACATACCCATGCGGCGTGTCATAACAGGATCTTTAAAATAGGCGATCCAGGCCGACAGACACACCAAACACACAGCTGTAAGGTTAAAAAATCACCAGTGCAGTTTCTGTCACAGTGTGTGGAAAATATCCAAAACAAAAATCTTTGAGCTACTAACTAAACTTCCTCTCTAAGTCACTAACACAGACAAGCTGCTAAACTACTTACTGGTCTAGAAAAAACAACAGCAATAATAATAATTCCTTACACTTACTGTAGATGGCACTTTTCTGGACACTCTACTCTCTGCCAGCACCAATGTGCAGCACCCACCTGGATGATGTGATGGCAGCCATAGTGGTCCAGTTCGCTCACGACACACAAGCTATCAGTGAGGAGGAGAACAGAGTAATGAAGCCAATTCACAGATGGGGATTATTAGGAGGCCAAGATTGGTAAAGGTAAATGGGAATTTTGGCCAGGACTCTGGGGTAACACCCCTACTCTTTTCAGGAGTCAGGACCTCAGGTTTATTTCTCATCCAAAGGACAGTACCCTTTTGCAGTATAGTGTCTCTGTCACTACACTGGGGCATTATGACCCACATAGACCGCAGGGTGAGCAGCCCCTGCTGGCCCCACTAACACCTCTTCCAGCAGCAACCCTAGCTTTCCCAGTAAGTCTCGTATCCAGGTACTGACCAGGCTCACACCTTCTAAACTTCAGTTGTGAGTTGCAGGCTGATGTGGCTGCTGGCCACTACACACATCTTCCTTGAGACTCATCTCAAAATTTCCAAGATTCACAAGTTCCATTGTCTTCAGTCACTGGTTAGTTCTTCTCCCACTGTTGAGTGGTCCATGCAGGGGTTCTGTCCTCAGTCCCTCAGCCCGTCAGCCAGCTGCCATTCCGCTCCCACAGACTGAACCTGGAAGCATCTTCTTCCTGTTTTATAAACAGTCAGCAGACCAGTGGGCTTTCTGCAACTGGTCAGGTGACAGAGCAGCAACACTTTGCCCAGAGGAATCTGGTCCATGCTGGGGTTGTACTCTCGCAATGGATTTTATTTCAAATATTTCTGTTTATTTAAGGACAGATGGAGGCATTTTTATTTTGTGTTTGTATTTTTCTTACAAATCAGCAATCACAACTGTACCTCAGATGTAAAAAGCAAAGTGAGCTAAAAAAAAACTTTCTTTAGTAAGTAGTATATGGCAGTGAGCAGCCCTACACTCCAGGTCAGTAGCAGGACAGCAGCACAGAATAGGCTGGAGACAGGAATTCAGTTCCAGCAAAAGGGGGTTTATTGTCCTTTTCTAGTACAGTGGAAGTGCTAGTGATTACTGGGTGGGTAGGTGCAGGGCAGAGAAAAGGGGATGATGCAGGGTGATGCAGAGGAAGCAGAAGCAGGCAGGGTCAAGGGTGAGGGAGCAGAACATTACAATCGAATTTCCCAAAACTTCTTTTAGAATAATAAAGTTACTTTGTGTGGTGGAGCAGAACAAGCTAGCATGTCTAGGGAAATCTATATCACCCAGCAATTTTCTTCCAATGAAACAGAATTACACTAGCCCCTCTGGGTGGGTACATGCAGCTGTTCATAAAATCATAGCTTGTAGTGTGATTGTTTACTATTTCTAATGCTCCTTCCATTATATATGAAGTATAGCAACCCAGTTATCAAAACTAATGAAAATTACTATTGAATGTCCTTATTATGACACAATAATAAATATACAATTACAAACTCTTTTAGTGTGGCAAGCTGCCAGGTATATTTGAGAACAAATTGAATGTGGCATTATAACTTTTTTATATGCTATGCTTAGAATCTCCAAGTGAAAACATAATGGTGTCATTTTAAAAAAATAATGGGGTTTAATTTATCAAACAGTTATACAGTATGATACTGATTGAAGTATGCTGCATTCAGATTGAAGGTCATTACATTTGCTAATCAGTAAACTAAACTGTACTGTATTAAAACAATACAATGTGTTTATAAGCTATTAAACTAATATATTAGTACTCTGGACTGTTTTGACACATTACAAAACATGAAGTCCTCATAAACAAGATTTATATTTATTTTATCTATTTAGCAGAGCTTAAATGTTTTGGGGCTTAAATGTTCAATGAAACATTCTTTCTCTGGATCAGTTTTTCTGTGGATGATTTTTTTAGAATTTAAAACATATTATAAAATATGAATTGTTGTATATTTATTTTTCTCCCTCCTTCAAACTGCATAATTTTAATTCATCGAACAATATCATAGCAATTGATCCAGAATTATGCATTTTTTTATTTTCTTCCAGATTGAATTAAGAAAGACAAAGATCTGCTGTGCTTGCATAAATCATCTGACATTTTTAATCTCAATACAGAAATAATGATTGTCAGTTACCTTGCAAGAAGCTGGATTTACATAACACGTACATAAGCAATATGTTTTATTATGGTGATATTAGCTTTTATGTGTGAAGTTTCCAGTCAGGATGTAATTCTATCCAGACAGTAATCTTTAAATTCTCAATTACTGTCAGAACAGTCTTGTTTGAATTAACACCAAAGACGGTAGATCAAAACAGAATAAAGATATATTCTGCCATAAAACCACTAATTAATTTGACACTGTCTAGCAAAGACAAACTTTAAAAGGCATTTTCATCAATGTTTAATGTAATATGAATGATCAAAGCTTGGATACGTTTTCACAAGTTTCCCCTTTCAAATTTGAAAAGAGAGATCCTAATTTTAAAAATTAAATCCTGTATTATAAGCCAAGGTAATGTTTAAGTTTAAAGTTTGCTCTCTAACTGCAGTGATATGGTAAATGCAACCCAGTGAAGATATGTGAAATTATCATATGTTAATTAACTTTATTATCTCATTCAGATGAAATGTTGATCATTAACTGTTAAACAAAATACTATGTTGCTTCAAAAAACAAATATCTTGTAAACACACTAAACAGAACCTAACCAAATTCTGACGAGCTGACTATTACAATTACTGTCTGAAAATGTATTTTTTTTAATTCTATTGGAGTAGGACATTAATACAGTACATGCAATATAATCTACAATACACTTACAAGTGTCATTGTAGGCTATATTCTCATTGCACAGCTAGAAGCTATTGATTCTGGATGCTAAATACCTACATGTATACATGGAAAAACACCTTCATATTGTTGTTGAAAAGGCTGCAAAGTTCAATGATGTGCAGTGTAAAACTATATTTCCATGGGTCTATAATATACAGTAACATCCCTGTACTGTATTTCATAGGTAACACCCATCAGAAAACTAACTAGGACATTATGAATAAAACAAGAGGTACAGTGGAAAACATCATTTTGCTTACTATTCTTCTTTTTTTATTAATAATAGATGTATCACTTGTGATAGAGCGTTTCATAAATACAGAAATTATTCCAAACTGAACTATTAACACCAAACATTCTGTTTCCTTATTGGTATTAAGATTTGTGCTGCTTTCTTGCTTTACCATTCTCTGGAGCTTATTTTTGATTAATTAAAAACATCCAAACCCTGGAAAGTCTTAATTCATCCTGCCCAAGACAGGGTCAGATGACTTTTCTGACAGGTATCAGTCTCAAGCAGTTATGCACAACATTTTTATCTCCACCCAAAACAATCAGCACTCCTTTTTCTCTATTTCACTATACACTAAATGTGTGATCTGCCTTGTGAGACAATAAAGAATAATAAGGAAACTGCAGTGTTACCACCTTCTACCCCCTTACCAGTATCAGGAAGTTCAGCATGGCTGGGCCTTGACAGTTTCAGAATGGAAGACCTCAAGGGAAAACCAGGTTACTGCAGTAAGTGGTGTTAGTAGACCAGTAAGTGTCAGCCTTTACTCTTCAACAGATCTTACAACACCAATTCTGTCACCAGGGACACTGTGCTTTGGACGAGATATTAAACCATGTCTTTGTTAATGCATTTTATTACTGCATACAGTATAATCAAGTATTGAAAAAAAAAGATCCTGGTGTTCACCCCCCTCCCCCACAAAGAAACACTCCAGCACTGCTCCACTAGGTTTATAAAGTAGCTGGGGCTAATTATCCCTGACTGCTGCTGTAATCACTACTGGGCTGTCCATCACCATTTTGGCTCAGCCATTCCCCTTGATTCCCGGATGAGCCAAAATGGCTGCTTTCTACAGAAGCCTCCCAAGGAACCCTCAGCTTCATATTCCACACTGGAATATAGACTTCCTCATACCACCCCATTTGGAATTATTTGGTTTTGTGGCTACAGTCCTTGTACTGCATGGGACAAAAGGACAAATGAGGGCCTGCAGACACACTCTCTAACACACCCATCTGTTAGCACCAATTGAACAATGAGCATGCCTCTCACTGATTTCACTGCAAGGTACAGTAACTGGTAGATCTCAGGAATCACCGTTGTGCCAAAAAACTAGAGACCCCTAATCCACTAAAGCACACACAAACTCACTTTTCTAAAACATAGCAAACATGTAAAAAAGTGTCTTAGGGCTTTTCATTATGAAGCCATAATCAATTCACATTTATATTGCTGGAATAAGAATAATTAGCCATCATCTTAACATTGTTATTAATTTAAATTTATAGAAATACTGTATGTCCCTTATCATTTGGCAAACACAACTTTGGAGCACACAGAGTTTAATTATAAGTTATATCTTGTGACAGTTCATGTGAACAGAATAAAGCAATAATAATTTTTTTAATCAAGGCATAATTTGGCAAACAATGATAACATGGGCTTTTGTATGCATCATTAATTCTCTGGAGCTCTATAAATAACCACAGTGTATGAAGCACCACAGAGTTTTCTTTTAAAATTAGCTGCATGAAATTTGAAAACTTACATCATCTTAGATCAGAAATCTTTCCTGCTTTCCACATGTACTTCCTGACTTAGCTTTTGTGCAATGTGGTAGCTTAGTCAGTGATAGGGAAATGAAAAGATTATTTCATGCATACATTTTGCCTCAAGGCAGATCACAGTTCCAGTCATAACAGTAGGACAGTGGCACCAGCAGAGAACCACTTAAGGCCTGGTGCCTGTTTCCTTTTCTGTGCTCATAGTCATGCCCTAGTTAATAACGACATTATAGTTTGCTGACTCAGAAAATAAGGTCATTTTTGAAGCAGTATCCATAAACCCTGTTGTGAGAAAATGTATTATCTTCTGGTATCTTCTGTATCTTCTGGTTATGACCATGTTCTCAAGTATTAACATTTGTTTTATTTATACGATCACATGTAAACAGAATGAAATGCATCTATTATCTATTGCTGTGCTGGCAGGCAATTTCAGTTAAGTCAAAGGACAGATGTGTGATGTTTAAACTGATTATTAGGCAGCTGCCAAAAGAGCACTCTCTCACTCGCAAAATTAGTAAAATGAACTCCCAATATAGAAATCAATGAGTAACTCAGTTCTTACTGTTTTTATTTATTTTATGCTTGGTCCTAGTTTGCAAGGGATAACCATAAAAGTATAACCTACTAGATAATGCATTTGTGTGTTTGTGTGTGCTAGTTTAAGAGTGTGTACTGTACAGTATGTATATCTTTCATGTAAGAGGTTTCTTCCACATTGTTTTTCCAAAAAAATTCAAATCTTCAAGGAGAAACACATAGTTAATATTGTCACAAAAATCTAAAATGATATGGTCAGCTTTGCATGTGTTTTCTTGAGTCATGTACAAAAATATATTACCTTTCTACTCTCAATTCATACTGCCAGTTTCACGTTCTGCTTGTCAGCTTTACAACATAATTTAGCACATAAATAATGCCTGTTATGAGAGTTTCATCCACACTTTTGCAATTACAGCATGCAGTATACATTATTGTGCACAACTCTATTAAATTAGTAAGACACTTCATATAAATTGTGTGCTTTTATAGCATCTTCTTCATTAACAACTTAATGCTTAGCAGCTTTTCAAAAACAGTCAGTCTGGTCATGGGGCGCTCACCCTGCAGTCTGTGTGGGTCCTAATGCCCTATTATGGTGACGGGGACACTATACTATAAAAAGGCACCGTTCTTCGGATGGGACGTAAAACTCAGGTCCTGACTCTCTGTAGTTATTAAAAATCCCAGGACATAACTTGAAAAGAGTAGGGGCATTACCCTGCCATCCTGGCCAAATTTAGCATTGGCCTTTACCATGGCCTCCTAATAATCCACATCTGTAAATTGGCTGCATCACCCTGTTCTCCTCCCCACTGGTATGTGGTGAGTGTGCTGGTGTACTATAGCTGCTGTTGCATCCAGTTGGATGCTGCACATTGATGGTGGTAGAGGGGAGTTTCCATTACCTGTGCTTTGAGTGGACTGTCCAGAAAAGAGCTACTGTACATAAGTGTAAGGAATTATTATCATTAATATCAGTACTTTTTACCTCAACCCAAATCAGAAATTATTTGCATGAGGACAGAAATTAAACTCAATGAACAATAGTTGCCCACTGGAAAATCAAAGTAACGGGCTGTACTATAATGGTGTAGCATGTTATGAACTCATGTACAGTAGGTCATTAAAAGCTCTGTTTGAATGAAATCCTGCCGACACACCATCCTTTCAGGAGCAGTATCCATTCCTGGTGTTAATCCTGGGTGTGATACTGCTGTTGTACCTTTGAGCAAGGTACTTCACTCAAATTGCTCTATTAAATGCCCTGTTCTCTCCTGGTTATCATTGTAAATGAGAATTTATTTACATTTGACCTTTCAGGTTAAATAAAAGCTTTTTAAAAACAGTGTGGTAACTCATGAGTTCAGAATTGCAGAGGGATAGAATCTATCAGAGCTAACAACCTCTGAAAAATGTTAAACTAGTCCAATTAATATATCAGATCAAAGAATAGATCAGTTAGGTAGTCATAAAATCCTCTGACACTGCTCAAAGATTAATTCAATGATCTAAAGTGGCTCTTTACATATAGTACAAAACAAGATTTGTACTTGTAAGAGTTGTTGAAACATAGTCAAGAAGTTATGTGTACTGTATGTCAGATTTAAAAGTCATTTAGCATAATAAGCTTCAGATACGTCTCTGCTTTTTTTTGGCAACTTTGCAATCAAAACATATTCCCATTTGATGGTTTAAAAGTCTTACTCCTATGCATTACTACAACCAGTAATTCACTAAATGTATGTTTTAAATATTCTTTTTACTCATTCATTTATCTGATAGGAATAAACACAATTGGTAACAAAGACTGAACCTTTTAAACTATATAAAACAGACTGCAACTGAAGTGCTCTCCATTCTGTCAGTGTAATTTTTTTAAGTGAAGGTTTTTCATTTTTGTCTGTGTACAGAACATTTACTAGAATATCTCAAGAGTTGTCTTTTACGTAGCTTTCCATACAATGATAGCATTATTTTACTACACCGAACATTTCCTGAAAAATTATCTTTCATAACATAGCTGAAGACTAACAAGAAACATGTTTCTTGAAGTGTTTTTTTTTCTTAAATAAAAGACTGCCTCTATCTTAACAAAAAACTAATCAGGTACTGGTTGAAGGCCAGTTCTTACCTATTGCTTTTTAAATTGGTTAAATCTTAGGCCTTATCTTCTGTCCCCCATCTTCTCTCCATTTATTTTCTGCTTGCAATCTGTGTACCTACTTTACTCTCCATGCCTCTATGAGATGGAGTCTGCAATCATAGGACATCATGACAGGAAAGCCTGTGATCACTTAATTATCTATTTCCTCAATATTCACCCATTCAAACTGCACCTGGTGATACTGTATAATTTTGAATTAGCAATAGATTAAATCTGTAAGAACCAGCAGCTTTTTAAATTGATTAAGTAATTCAATTGAAAAGTAATACATGGGTATTAAAGTTATAGGAGGAAATCACACTGTTTCCTTCTTCTGTTTATGTTAAAGAAAATAAGAATAAATTTTAATAAATCATAAATAATCTGCATATTTGCAAATACAGAATCTAAGATGAAATTCACTTCCATAGTTTCAATTTAAACTCCTAGCAGTGATAACATTCTGTAGGTACATATTTGTCGAGTTTTATAATAATTTGAAATTATACTTTTGTGTAATTTAAAAATGTGAACTCTCTACTAAAACTTTAATGCTTTCAAATTAATAATTTTATAGATAGATAGATACTTTATTGATCCCGTGAGGGAAATTGCAGTGCAACAGCAGCTTTACACAGACAACACAGCCACAGTGTGACGAATGATACAATAATAATAATAGTACAATACATACAATACAATCAGTACAGTGAGGGGTGCACTAAAAGAGTTACTCACAGCCCGGACACACAAAGAACAAACTAGAACAAAACAGTATGCAGAAAAATCGTATAACACATATTAATATATATAGATGTAATATAGATATAAATAGATATAAATATAAATGTATTGCACGGGTCCCTGGCATATATTGCACAAAAAACGGTTGTGAACGTGAAAAGAAAGAGAGCAGATGTAGCAGTAGATATGTAGATGTGTTTAGTCCAGAAACAGGTCACTGTCAATGTTGCCTCTGCCCAGACGCAAGGTGGATGCGTTGTACAGTCTTATGGCAGAAGGCAAGAATGACCTCCTGTAGCGTTCCCTGTCACACCGTGGATGAATCAGTCTATTGCTGAACGTGCTCTTCATTTCAACAAGCCTGTCATAGAGGGGATGGGAGATGTTGTCCATGATGGCCTCTAGTTTGGACACCATTCTCCTCTCAGCCACTACCTCCAAGGGGTCCAGGTCAGACCCAATGACAGAGCTTGCTCTCCTGATGAGCTTGTTCAGCCATTTTGAATCCACTGCTCTAATCCCGGGGCCCCAGCAAACCACTGCATAGAAAAAGGCGCTCACTACCACCAACTGATAGAACATATGTAGCATCTTACTACATACATTGAAGGACCTGAGGCTCCTCAAGAAGTAAAGTCGGCTCTGACCCTTCTTGTAAATGGCCTCGATGTTCTTAGACCATTCCAGTCTATCGTCGATGTGGACTCCCAGGTACTTGTACGAGTCCACCATCTCCACGCCACTCCCATGGATGTAGACAGGAGTAGGTTTGACCTTTTTCCTCCTGAAATCTACCACCAGTTCCTTTGTCTTTGTTACATTCAGTTCCAAGTGGTTCTCCCCACACCACTCCACAAAGCTGCTGACCAGTCCTCTGTACTCCTCCTCCTGCCCACCCTTGATACATCCCACAATTGCACAGTCATCTGAGAACGTCTGCAGGTGGCATGACTTAGAGTTGTACTTAAAGTCCGAAGTATAGAGGGTGAAGAGGAATGGAGAAAGAACTGTCCCCTGAGGAGCCCCTGTGCTACTCACTACCTGTTCAACTGGTAGTGTTGAACAGTGTTGTACCTATACAGGTAATATACTGTATAGGTTTCAACAAATGACTGATCAAAGGACTGATTAAAAAATGTATTTTTAATTAGTTATTTCAGTTAGTACTTTTATCTCTCATTGGCATTGGCATTGGTTGGTGGTTTAATTTAGTCTGTGTATCAAACGCAGTAAGTTTCAGCTAGATTTTATTGCAGCTGAGGTTTTCTAATTTGCACCTTGGGACTATCTTATAGTTCTTAGATCATTCAGTATGGGAATAACTCATTTAGTTTAGTCCTGAATTACTACTGTAACTCAATCAATCAATGTTTATTTATCAAATGCACAACAATACAGGACTTCTTAAGACATCTAGCTGAGTAGATATCCTGGATGTTTGTTAGCTCACAGCTGGTAATGAGCTGCGCTGACTTCACCACCGTCTGTAGTATTTTGCGAGCAATTCCAATACCAGGCAGTGATGCAACCAGTCAGGATGCTCTCAATAGTGCACCTGTAGAAGTTGGCCTGGATATGTGATGGCATGCCAAACCTCTTTAGCCTGTGGAGAAAGAATAGGCGCTGCTGTGCTGTTTTGACCACAATGTTGGTATGGTGGGTCCAGGTAATAACGTAATGATAATGTTGCTTTATTAGTCATATACAATTTCTTGCATTAGTAATTCATCTTTTCACATACCCCAGCTTGCTCTCCATGTGACACAGACACACAGACAGGGAGAAAAGCTTGGGGTCAGAGCACAGGGTCAGCCATTGTACAGCACCCCTGGAGCAGTTGGGGTTAAGGGCCTTGCTCAGGGGTCCAACGGAGTAGGATTCCTCTGCCAGCTGCAGGATTTGAACCAGCAACCTTCCGGTCATAGGCACAGAGCCACCACTCCGCCCTAAGTCCTCTATGATGTTAATTCCCACAGGTTTCAGCCTCCTCCCTGTACTCAGTCTCTTCACCATTTGTGATCAGGCGGATTATTCTTGTATCATCCACAAACTTAATGATGGAATTTGAGTTATGCCTGGCGACGCTCTTGTGGGAAATTCTTCATTAGAGGAGCAGGACACAGTCTTGTGCAGATTCAGTTTTATTGAGCTCAATAAGTCCGACAACGTGAGCTGGGTCTGCCCCACAGAACAGGGCACAGAACACAGAACACAGAACTGCAAGGGTTTCCCAGCTCTTATACTGTATACAGTCAGAAGAAAGTTTGTTTCACAATCTGAGTGCTTGTCCTGTTCTTTGATATGTAATTACTTCTTGTCCTACTCTGTCTTGCTCTAGGTTCTGTCCTTTGATATGCAGCAGACATTGGTCTGGTTTATCCTGTTTGTGGGTGTTGTTCCTGTCTTGTATTATGTAGCGTTAAACCACTGGGGCTGCTATAGAAAGTCAGCTTTATGGCATCTTAGTTTAACTTTTGTTTGAGGCTAAATTAACAGACCCCTTCAACACCTCTCACAATGTGCTTAAGTGGTAATACTGTGATGCTGGATAAGTGAGATATATACTGTACATGTCCCACTTCAACACAATCATGGGTAAATAAGAAGTACAGGACAGGGCTAAGCATACAGCCTTGGGGGGCTCCAGTGTTTAGAGTCAGAGTAGAGAATATGTTGGTGCCCACCCTCACCACCTGTGGACGTTCTGTCAAGAAATCCAGGATCCGATTACAAAGGGAGGTGTTCAGTCCCAGGTCCTGGATCTTGATGACAAGCTGCACAGTCATCTGCAGCTACTCCATCTCCTTTTGTTCATTGCGCTTCACTCATTGTGACTCAATTTCATGATGGCTAGAGACTTTAATCCTATCACAGAATAAACCTACTGAAAGATGCCAACAAGGAAAACAAATTCAGCACTTAGCCAGAATAGCTGCTGAGGAGACAAACAAGGGCCAGGAGTGCATTATCACACCAGGTGTACCCAGGGTTTATGTGTGCAGGGACAGCCAGGCAAGAGAAAGAAACTGAATAGGAGGATGTAGAGTAGATTGGGAACAAAATGGTCCCATACAGTATGTCAAACTGGGAATTGATTTGGGTCTGATAAAGTAAGACGATTAAGAACAGCATAAATTAAATGTCAATTAATTGGTTGTTGTCTGAGACTCCAAAAAGGAGATACATTTTTTTTGTTTGTGTAATACAAGTTACTGTATATGTTACGCATTCCACTCGCGTCTCTGTCCCGTCTTGCATTCCCACGCGCACACCCTTTAACAAACACTCACGCTGCAAATAATACACCTACTGTATCATCGTTTATTCCCATCACTGTTATGGCTCTCCTCTTTCCTCACTTGTCTTCCTTAGAAACTTGTTAGATTTCTTTAAATAACAAACAACAGCAACACATTGAACATACAAATTCCTCTTAAAGTTTGGTTCTTAAATTACAGGTGATATAATGGGGAAAAATGTGTTTATTTGGATTGAGAAAATAGAAAATAATACAGAAAAGGAATGAATTATCCACTTTAGGCCCTGTGATTAATGGGAAACAACAGGAATCTGTAGTTGGACCACTGTTCTTCCTAATTTCTATCTATCAACTAGATTATTTATAGTTAGTAAACTAATCAGGTTTTCAGGTGATAGGAGGATAAGGATTACGAGACACTGTAAAAGTAGCAAATTAAATTAACAAAGCCTTAAATATAACGTGAGAGTGGGCAAACATCTGGAAGATCTGTATTACCGTGCAACTCACAAATGGCAACCCACTGAAGCTAAGTGGTTGTGACCTTTGCCAGTACCTGGTTGGGAGACCTCCCGAGAAAGCTAATGTTGCTGCTGGAAGAGGTGTCAATGGGGCTCACCCTGCGGTCTGCGTGGGTCCTAATGCCCCAGTATAGTAACAGAGACACTACACTGTAAAACCGTGGTCCTGAATATCTGTGGTTATTAAAATTCTGCGGGCATTTCTCGAACAGTGTTGGGCGTTACCCCAGCATCCAAGCCAAACTTCTCTTTCCAATTTCCAATTGGCCTTCACCAATCATGGTCTCCTAATAATCCCCATCTATGAATTGGCCTAATCACTCTGCTCTCCTCCACACTGATAGCTGATGGTGGTGAGCGTTCTGGTGCACTATGGTTGCCGTCACATCATCCAGATGGATGCTGCACATTGGTGATAGTGGAGGGAAGTCTCCATTACCTGTAAAGCGCTTTGAATGTAGTGTGCAGAAAACTGTAAGGAATTATTATTATTAGGTCACATACTGTATAATGTCGACAAGTGCAGCAAATTATGTTCAAGTAGCAAAAGCAAAACTATAAAAGAAAATGGGAAATGCTGAGCTTGAAGAGGCAGCAGAGCTGAAAAAGACCTACAGCAGCTTCCCAGCTATGTTGTTGAAGCTGATACCCTGGCTTTCTTGAAGAATGTATATTGTGGCCTTCAAATATCCCAGAATGTACAATTATATATTTAACAATATAGATGAGGAAAGACATGTGACAAGACAAATGATATACAGAATGAAATATGTGGGAAGAGCTGATGTCACACAATTAATAACACATGCACTGATCCCAAGTATATCAGCAGATGCACATTTACTCTTAACATGTACATACTGTAAACACTTCTTGATTTAAATTCTATGCACTCTTCTAGATTTTATACTGAAGCATTACATTTTTAGTGTTTGTACTGCTTCCCCACATTCTTTTATGGATGACTTCCTGCAGCTCAGAATCACCCATGTGACATGTGTGATGTGTGATCCTCCTTCCTGTGTGGGTTTGTGTTAAATTGTATTTACAAGGCATCTGCCAAATACTTGATTTTCATCCAAGTCTTTTTAGACTTGCTTTTCTGCTGTTTCTGCCATGTTTACTATCACTATATTTGTATTGCATGCCAGTTTAACTAAGTTGTTAACTTTACCAGAATTTAAATCATTGATATACAGTACTGTAGATCAGGGAGGACTGTAACAGATCCACTGCTTACAGCTGCCCAATTAGGTTATGAACCTGAAGATGACTTGCCTATGCCTGTTCCTTAACCAGTTCTAAATCCTTGTGCGTACATTACTTTTGATTCTTATGACTATTATATTTTAATGAAGAACCTTGTCCAATGTTTTCATGAAATATAAATATACCAAGTAATATGTGTCAGTGCTATTAACTGTTCTTGTCACTTGGTGAAAGAGGTTTAGTAAATTATTTAAAACCTTCCCTTTCTGAAACAACGATGTCTGTCTTTTAATGCACTATTGTTTTTAAAGTATTTTTCTAGTTTATCATTTTGTTTAGTTTTTGTTAACGCTTTCATTTCCAAACTTTACCAGTAACAAAAGTAAGACAGATTAGACAGTAGTTTGTTGGTTTGGTTTTGTGCTACAGTCACATAGAACACCCAGAATATCCATCCATATCCAATGTTTTCCTGGCAAACAATGGGCGCAAGGCAGGAGAATGCATGGGCACACACAGCATAAGGACATTCACACCAGGAACAGTTTTCCCAGAAGCCAGTTAACCTACCTGTATGTCTTTGGACTGTGGGAGAAAACGGGAGCACCAGGTGGAATCTCATGTGAACACAAGAGAACATACTGTACTGTACAAACTGCACACAGACAGCACTCCTGGTCTGGAATTGAACCCAGGGCCACAGCACTGCAAGGCAGCAATAATAAGCACTGATAGCACTAATAATCACATGTCATCCAGATTCAATATATCTAATTAAAAATAAGTTACAGTATGAAGATTAATTAAATCCTAGATCATTTGGTAATTGCCAATTTAATTGAATTGAAATATTTAATATAAGAATATTAAAAATATTAAAATATAAGTGAGGTACAATGGAAGCACAGGGATAACAGATGTGGTTTTTAGGAATTCAAAGGTGTATAAGTAAAGACAAGCATTCACTCCAGTATGTTTAATTTTCTTTTATATAGTTCACAGAATAAGGTGAATTATGCATGGGTTCATCTATATTAAGGCAGAAAGGAAATACTGTACAGTAGGTGTTTGTCTTATAGCATATCAAGCTCTTGCACACTCAGATATAGCTCTGGCTATGGCACTACTGTGCTGTAGTAGTATTTTACTTTTGCATTACTTTAGTCAACGATGGATTCTGAAACAGACTAAATTAATCAATAATAAGGTCTGCATTTAAAGTGTTTATGCTTGAAAGGGAAGAAGCACAATATATTGTCAATAAAAATTACAGGTCTTCTCATTTCCTAATATACAATTACTTTATACTTACAGTACCATTCTAAGTTCCTCTCTGACTTTTTTAAGCAACATGAAAAAGACCTATTATCTGTCCACCTTACGGTATTATAATATGAAGATCAAACTTTATAAAGTGGTAAAGCTGTGGGGCAAGAAACCATTTGTCATGGGAGTCAGCCATGCAGCTGTCTCTCAGTGCCAGTTACCATGGAAATATGTGCCGACAGGAAATCAGAATCACCTGCAGGCTATTTACAGAGTGTAGAGTATTCTAGGACTGCTCTGACACTGCTCAGAGCTCTGTTATAGAGCTCTGTCTCTGAGCACCTGGAGTCCTGCTTGCTCTTTTCCTGGTTTTGCCTTTCTTGGAATCCTGACCCCTACTATTTTATCTACCTCGATCCCAGATCACCCCTTGGCTTGTTTACCTGTCCGTGTTAACTCAGCTTTGACCCTGCTTGTGATTATACCAATGACTTTTGGATTTGGATGTGCCCTTTGTGCTTTGGACTCTTTGTTTCTTATCTCCCAGCTTCGACCCCCACTTGCAGAACCAAGGGCGGGGACTGCATTCTTTGCCTGCAACACTACCATCTCTGCCTGCGTGCACAGCTCTACTGCATCTCCAGGTCCCTAGCTAGCTGCTGCACCACAACGCCTGTGTGTTCAGCTTACTTGGCTGTCCTGCCAGCTCGCAGTCTCAAAAATGTCTCAAAGATGCACACTTTCCTCTAGGCGCAGGCACCTGTGTACAGTATGTGCAGCATGCAACCTGCAACTACTCTCCCCATGCGCGCTCTCCCCGCTCAGCCTAGTCCTGTAGTGTACACGCCATTGCTCAGCTTTCCCCTGACGGTATGCAGTTTCCTTGGTACTGTCAGTTGTCTCTTCCAGAGTGCGAGTTCATCCTGGGTCTCTTAGATCTACCGTTAGTCCCGATCCGCAGCAGATCTGACGTGACCAGTATGTGTTCCAACATCAATGGAAACCCATTATTTGGACCACCAGTTTATTCAAAAGGTAATATAGTGTATCGGCAAGGCTTATTAAAGTACAGGAATTAAGTTTGCTGCTCCCTTGCCAGTCCCTCTCTCCTTCATCTCAGTGGTGCTTGATACAGAGAGGCCATTCCATTTGGTTCACAATTAAGGTGTTTTTCTAGCTGATAGAGTGTCCTGATAAGGAACAGCTCCCAAGGCTGAGACACATCAACCACCCTAACCAAAGGATCCACCCGAGGTTAGCCCAGCAGCAAGCTGCGCAAACGCTCACCTGATCAACAATTGAACTACGGTCGGAACTGTGGACAGCTGAATCTAAGTATTCAGAACTAGCGCTACATCGGGAACAAACCGGTCTTCTTCCTGTCTAAAGAGTGTGACCTGCTCGGACCCGCAGTCACTTTTCTCCTGTGCACAAACTCTCCTAGTAAGCCAGAACTAACTAGCCAGTCTTCAGAGAGCCCACTGCCAGCATCGCAGCAGGAATCTCTCCCTCCTTCCCACCACGTCGCAAGCCGCAACAGCACTGCCTGGCACTGAGCCAGAGAGTGCAGATTGGACACAGCAACAAGCCTGCCACTGCTTCTTTGTGTCTGCAGGAGATCTGAATCCACACAGATTGGACGAGTATTCAACCTTCTGCATTACAGCTCAAGAATTCAATTGTTATCTCAACCTGAGTTGATATCAATTTAATTCCTATGAGTGATGTACTTGCTTTTGTGTATCTAGTGTAGAAGTTGCAATCCAAGTTCATTTACGAAACGGTCTAAATGAATGATATACTGAATGTATGTCCCTCTTGGTATTTGTAACTCTTCGTGACTGAATATATGCCTTTTGTATTCTGCTAACCCTCACTATGAGATCTGTTATGTTTATATGCACATTTTATGCATTAATAAATGTATTCTTGTGTATTAGTATCCATGTGTGTGCGTTGTTTGAGTTATCCCGCAAGGTTGATTCTAATAGCCATCAAAGAATCATTTTGTGACTTACTGCTACAATTAATAATTGTCCCAGTAAAAGCACAAAACCCCTACATTTACTGGTGCCTCGTTAGAGGATGCCTACAATAGTAAGTGAAATGTAATGGATCCAAAGAAGGCAAAGTGGACAAAATGCTTGCAACTGAATTCAGAATGAAACTTATCCAAAGCTAATGTACATAGTGTCCGGCTCTCCCATTGACAAGGTTTGGGAGGAAGAGTTCATGTGTTTAAACTGGCTATCCTCTGAACCTTCCCACCCCTATCCAAGATATTGGGCGGGAAGTGCAAGTTCCTCAGCAAACTGCATTATTTTACATAAAAGTGCTAGATGATTAATATGAGGTTAAATAGCAAGCTCTTACAGTAATTCCTACTGCCTTGCTTCACATAACAGGAAGAAGGATTAGCTGCTCTCACTGTCTTATATAGTGTTTGATGCATGAGGTTTATGCAATGAAACTGGAGCTTGGACCAAGTAATGTTCATTCACATAAACTAGCTCTTGTTAGCAAACAGAAGGTATACAAAATTGGTTGATCGGTTCTGATTCAATTATGTACAAGTTTTATAATGATTATTGTATTGAGTTAATTTGTAGTTCAACAGTAGTAAGGGATTCTGAATTCTCTGACCCTATACTGTATGTATTGTTGCGTGTGGAGTTTAGCAGCTTTGCTGGAGGCCTCCATCCCCCTGTCTCTGCCTGGATGCTAATGACTGAGGGAAGTGTCACGGTGCAAAGTTTAGGACCCTGTGTGGGGCAGGAGTGAGAGAGTCCAAAGTCCAAATCGTAAAGCAGTACCATGGTCAGGAAGGAGGGCCGAGATCCGTTATTCCGAGGGCTGAGTCCGAAAACCCAATCCAACCGGTGAGGCAGGTCCGTAGTCAGTGGGAAGGCAGTATTCGTTAACCAAGAGTTGGGAGAGATTTCAAAGTCCAATTCGTAAGGCAGGTCCGTAGTCGGTAGGAAGGTATTCTAACCTAATTCGTAAGGCAGGTGGTATTCGTTATCCAAAAGGTAGCAAGACAAGCAGGCGGCGAAAGGGATAGCTCAAATAAGTAGAACTCAATAGTGAGCATGGAGAGGTGAGGTGGAAAGGTTTAAGTAGAACAAAAAGGGGAACAATGGTTGGATAATAGGTTAATTCGAGTGGAGAGAGCACGTTGGAATGCGGCGGCGGGTGCGTGGAAGCTCTGACAGGAAGGCACTATGGGTCCATATCAGACTATGGTTTTGTTTTTGTGTCCTTTCCTTTATGTAACTGTTCATGGTTTCTAGGGGGTTCTACTGCAGTATTTGCTATTGCTCTGTGTTTCCTGAGTTTTTTTATTTTTCTGTTAGAACACCTTAGTGGTTTAGCGCCTTGGGATGGGATCATTCTATGTTCAGCAGGGTATGTGAACAACCCAGTGGTGCTTTTGCACATAGCTAATTCATTATAATTTCATTGCACTTTGCACTTCTTACCACAAGGAGGTACCAACAACACAGCATATTGTAGCTTGAGGGAAATATTTATAGAAGTCAGTTTTGTTTGATCATGATTTTGGTATTTACTCATAAAACATCTGTCTCATATGAAATATTGTTAAAATTGGTTTATCTACAGTCCTTGTCTGACACAGAGAAGCTAATAAATGATTTTCTAGAATAGAAATTCATTCTAGCTTCTAGAATGAATTATTGTCAACATGGTTATCTGGGACAGTATTTTTATTACTCTACGTTCTTGGCAGGAGTTCAGGTCCTGGGAAAACTGACCACACCATCCCTAATTATACCTTCATTATACTAGCATTAATTATAGGATTTTACTTTAAGTTATAAGAACATAACAGTTTAGAACCAGCGTACTGAAAGCGTATTGTAGCGCTACACGGGGTACTTTAGCCATGCGCAAGCAAGGCGGGCTGGGAACAGCGCCTGGGGGCGGGACTACGGGGCTGTATAGAGTGAGGCGGAGGTTGGGAGACAGTCTTTTCCCTTCGTGTCTGTGTGTTAGTGAAGGTGCAGCGCTATAAACCCTGTCCCTGTGAGTGTACCTTTCCCCGGTTCGAGTTGAAAAATGTGTTGTTTAACCCCATGTCTGCTCCATTCCGTACCGAAACCCGCGGTCGTTACAGTATAAACACTTTTACCGGTACAGTATATTTCATCTGGGGCTTGATAACAGCTCGATAGAAAATTATGTGTGCAGTTGCTTCAAGGATCAAAGAACCTTTACTTATCCCGAGTCATGAAATTCTGTTTCCTTGAATAAGGAATGTAGATCGTATCAGCAGTTTTGTGTCCAGCTCAATGCTAAACACTTTTATAATGATTTTCAAACACTTTTTGATCATTTTATTGCTTTTTCAGTGCATCTTCCAGAGTAGAACCTTATTCTTTAGTAAAGTCAGAGAAGGTCATTTTTCACAGTATGTCATCGTTGTCTTGGTAATCTTTTGAAAAAGTTAGATATGTATACAATTTTCAGGATAAACATCGTCAAGATTTGTGGTTTATAAAGTGGGCAACGTGCCTAATTCCTGAAATTGCAGAGACAACCAGGTGTTGCAAGGTGGAGTAAGTGTGGAATGGGGGCGTAGAACTCTCCCTTAGGCCATTGACGTTTGCACAGCCACAGCATGTTCAGAAAGTATTCACCCCCCTCGGATTTTCTCACAATTTGTTATGTTGCAAACTCAAATAGAAATACATGTACTGTGTATGTTTTTTTGTCACTGATCTCCACAAATTACTCAATGACATTGTTACAAATTATGTTAAACTGAAAAAAATATCAAAAAATACTTTATATCTCTTTTTTTAGGCTGGTTAGGCATTATATAGGTTGTGAATACTTGGTAGCAGTCTGGAGCTTTTCTCGTTGGTCAGGATGTAGGTTTTTGAGACTCCTTGTTGTAAACAGTGTAACTTGCATGTTGATGTTCAAGTAGGTAACTCCGTCAGCATGCATAGACAGAAAAGGAACATGTAAAGTTTAATTCCTTTCTGAAAAGTCAGGAAAAGAAACACAATGTTTTAGCTGTGGAACCTTCTTCAGGTGTGAGGGAGAAAGGCAAAGCAGCAGGTAAATAAAAAGTAGGTAAGAAAGGGTGGGAAGCAGTAGGGAAATGGGCATAAAGCAGGTGAGAAGAGATGTGAAAAGCTAAAATCTGCAAATGAACAGAGAATTTAGAAGGAGATGTCGTTAAGAGAAGGGGGAAGTTATGATCCAGGTTTTGGCTGTTGTTCTGCAATAGGAGTTCCAAAATCCCTCCAAGATGGGCCTTGAGGAAATTGGAACATTGGCACTTGGCCTCCAATGTTTCTCTTACAATGATAGAAATGAGAGTAGAGGAGTTACTGGGGTTACCAACCTTGTGGAGAATATAGCCAGCTGCACACAGCTACACAAAGATCGCTTTTGCCTCAAAACGGAGCATCCAGCTTCAGACAGGACAATACTCTGCCAGCAAATTTGTAGAATGGAACGATGAACTGATGAAACTGCTCTAGAGCCTTGATTTGACATTAGATCTCATCTTCCTACAGTACTTCTCACCTAACAAGTATAGCAATGACCATTGCTTGACAGACCATCACCATAGAATGCATATGCAGATTTCGCTCTTCAAATTACTCTGTCTTAGGCAGCCAAAGGAACTACTGTAGATGCACAGTATTGAACTTCTTAATTATTGAGGTCTGCCCAGGTATGGGAAATCCTGAACTATTTTAAGAACGCTTCTGTCAAAGTTGATGAAGCAGGAAAAAACAAGATCCACAACAGAACTAATAACAGTAATGAAATGTACTTTATTTATTGACTTAGCCTCATTCAAATGTGCATATAACTGTCCTAAATGCCAAATACAAAACTGCCTTGGTCAAAGTGGATTTATTTATTTCTTCACTCTATCACAGCACTTTACATGTTCAAGAACTAACACAAATACAGGTGAACTAACATGCGTGCCACATTAATTTTTTAAATGTGGATTACTAACTGCATTCACACAAAGGTAATCTATTCCATAAACCATCACAAAAACATATATACCGGCATAAAGCGCTGATCTATCTGTATTTGTGAGTATTTTTTAACTTCTTAGCTGTGTCTCCTCTGAACTTGCAATGTTGCACTTAGCTTTGTAGACTTCTTTTCTAACAGAGACTCAGCCATGATGTTGTCATAGAAACAGCCAATTTTCAGATAGAAACTGTGTTAAAAAGGGGGCAATGTCATATTATGTGTCACCAAAACCCTAGTGGATTTTCCACATGGCTGTATCTGTAATTCTGTGACATTATCTATTGTTTGTTTAATGTAAATCTGGTTCGGTGTTATAAATCCATTCTCTTCAGTTTAGATTGCCACTTTATGTCTGTGTCTTTACAAAAAAACGCAGTGTTAAAAAATTATGATGCTTATCAGTTCTACTAAACACAATCCTTCCTTGCATTCTGGGAAATATTTGTTGTTTTTCTTAAATTAAATCTATTAAATATCAGGTTTGGCACCTTAATACAGAGTTGCTGAAAATCCCTGAAGCTAGACAAAACAAGCATATTTTAAGGTATCTTTTTTAAATCAATCATTTAGCATTGCATTTACGATCTACACGTTCTATTGGCAATATGTACAAAATATGTGAAAAATGTCCAAAGACATTAACAAGGTAGATCATTTAACAAATTCGTCCGTCTTCCTGCCCTTCCCCTTGCAGTTAACTGCTCTGTGTGTATTTAAATAATTGACAAAGGTTACAAGTGAACAGTGAATAACAGTGAATTGTTCTACCTAAGAGAAACATTTGGGTTTTCCACCTCAGAACCCCTTAGGTACCTCGGTACTGAGCCAGATCCCATGCCTGTTCAGTTGCCTCAAAAGTATTAAATTGAAAATATGAGGCATAGCATAATGACAATCATAAATATTCACTTTTTTTTGTCCTTAACTTTCATCAGACGTAAAGACCCATAATCATTATTCTTCAATGAACATAAAATACACCCAAAATTCAGACTTGGGGTGCATTTTTATGCACTTCACTAAGATCACTTTATTAGCCATATACAATTTCTTGCATTAGGAATTTGTCTTTTCGCATACCCCAGCTTGCTCTCCATGAGACACAGACAGCGAGAGAAGCTTGGGGTCAGAGTGCAGGGTCAGCCATTGTATAGCGCCCCTGGAGCAGTTGGGGTTAAGGGCGTTGCTCAGGGGCCCAACAGAGTAGGATTCCTCTGCCAGCCTCAGGATTTGAGCTGACAACCTTTCAGCCACAGGCACAGCTCCTTAGCCACAGTGCCACCACTCCACACTAGCAGTCTTGAAACTGGTACCCTTGTTATTTCCATGGAGATTTTGCAAGGCCATGAGGATTATTTCACTGTTACTGTAGTAGTTCTTATAAAAAGGAAGCAGATCTTCCATAGTGCTGTTCTCTGTTACTTTATTAGTTACTTTTAATATTTAAGTTAACAGTCACTGTTTCCGTTTCTCATTTTGTAAACACATGTTGAATAATCCCATTGCTTGGGTAAAAATTATATAACATAATGATCTCGCAAAAGAACCTTGTATAAAATCCTTTAATTTAGTTAATACATTTTAAAATATGATTTACAGCAGGGGTGACATGGTGGCACTATGGTTACCATTGCTGCTTTACAGCCCTAGAGCCCTGGGTTTGAGTCTTGGGGTGCTATCACCATGGAGTTGGTATTTTCTCCCTGTTTACACTGGGCGCTCCAGTTTCCCCCCACAGTCCGAAGACATGCTGGTTGGTTTATTGGCTTCTGAGGAAGTAAGCCCAGGTGTGTGTGTTTGCTTGTGTCAGTGAAGGCCTGCGATGGACTAGCATCCTGTCCATCCAGGTGTACCCTGCCTTGTGCCTGTTGCTTGCTGAGATAGGCTCCAGCTTCCCTGCGACTCGGTATTAGATTAATCAGCTAGAAGATGGATGGATTTACAAAAGGTCACTATTTTATAGGTAAATATAAAATGCTGAAATATACAGTACATAAATACCGTAGATTAATTTCCAGTTCAGTAGCATTTTATAAACGTAAAGTGAGTATGAGTTATTTCATTCATCGGCCAGTTCTCTCTGCTTATTGTCTCTGTCATTATTTTTGTACGTGTCTTTAAAATCTTAAAATAACTAAATGAAGAGATAAACAACAAAAGTAGCACATCAAACCAGTTCAATCAATTGCAAGGCAATTGTTCAGAGGTAACAGTAACCCATCTTAACTTTCCTAAAAAAGTGAGACCAGCCACTGTACATCTGCATATTGGGGAAGAGTAGGAAAGGGGGAGGTAGGATAGGAAACCTATCAAAGTTAGGGGTTTGGGATTCTTAATTTCAGAATTTGTTATATATGTTGATTAAATAGTTTCAGTGGGTTCCTGTGATCTGTGTTAGACTACCGAGGTTAGCTCCTTGGCTCTACAGACAGTATAAAGAGAGAATATTAGAGAGAAAATAAAGAATTCCAACAGCACACATGCACTTGAACAGAGGTGGAAAAGGAGGTAGGTCACTCTCCAAGACTCATACAATAAGCCCACACAGAGATGCCCATGTTTAAAGACTCTGCTGGGTGAAGAGGCAAAAGATGAAATAAGGGATACTATGTGCCACCTGCGGCAAAACCATCTTTAGCAATCCAATCTTGTACATGTTACTATCCATTTAACCTAATCCAGCATCTTGGTTTCCCACACACCTCTTACTGTATATAGCTATGGCTACTATTATTTTACAAATAAATGTCTTAGCAGCAGTACATGCAATGCTTATCATCACAAAGCTTAACACTTATGTCTACCTATAACCTCACACACGAGAGTGCAGCACTGCAGGCAGTAGAATAAGGCACATTAGGATTCAAGGAAACCATTTTTTTTTCATTTTACAGTATTTAACTCTAAACAAACTCCAATGAACAAGAATAAGAACTCTGTTCTGTGATATAAGTTTAATTTAGTTTAGTTTTAATGGCAGCAGTAGCATCGTCCATGCAGGAGCTGCTCATTGGTGGAGGTGCAGGGCAGTCCCCGTTACCTGTAAAGCGCTTTGATGGAGATTCATTAGTCGCATGCCTGAACAGACATCAGTATCTGCAGTACAGTGTATTTCTGTTGTATGCATTTGTAGTTGTAAAGGAGATGGAAAATTCTATTTTAACGTATTTTAGGTTTAAAGAAGCTGATATTCAGTTACTACCTGTCCCTTGGATCTTGAATCTAAAGCATACTGTACGTTTGCTGTTTCTTTGTCAATAGCAAAACCAAATGTGAAAGAACTCGTAGAATAGAAAGAGGAACATTTCAAAATATCTTCATCTAGCTACTAATGGTAGATTAGCCATCTTAAAGCGTATAAATTAACATTTGTGCTTGAACATAAAACTCATTTTCCTCTGGAAACTGAAGGCAAATAGTACATCAAAATTCAATGCAAATCATTGTGCCCCCAAAACACTCCTCTTTTATTACAACACACAAAACAGAGCATTTTTAAAAATTGCCATTTTTTAAAATGTTTGCATTTATTATTGATTGCGATAGTTTGGAAGTGTTTTGAAAACATTTACTGACTCAGTGGCTGACTGCGTCATAGAACCAACCTGGCATACGAGCTGAGAGAACATGCTGAGTGCCTTCACATAGCCTGCTGCCTTCTCCCTTTGAGAGCCTTTCAATGAATTCACAAACCAAATGGAATTATACATGATATTTTAATGTAGTTTTCTTCACCCGTATATTTTACGTCTTTAATACACTGCGCTCCAATTCTTGCATTTCTAAGATACAGTACATCACAACAAAAAGGTTTCATCATCTAGGAACACATTTTTGGAGTACACTGTAAATGATGTCACATGAAAATAGTTATATTTTCCCATTCAGTGGTTTCTCATTTTTGGAAACTTGGGGCTTCTTTTATTTCTAGTTGGTTGTAATCTTTTTTTCTGTAACTCTGTAAAACAGTTCTACAAAGCAGGTCATTTTCTGGGGTTATTTAAGTTGGTACACCAAGGGACTACAAGAACAGAATGCTTTAAGTAACAGATGGAAGAGAGGAGAGTTATATTGTATTCATCACCCCTAGAGGAACAAAAGAAAACCATGCCCACCAGCAGAGTAAATGTTCTTTCCTGAATAATGAAAAAATGACTATTTATGGTATGGGGTTTTGATTGACATTTACATTCAACTCACAAAGCTTTTATTTTCATCCCAGCCTACACCGTGACAGATCCTCCTCCATATGTCTCATTTCCACAACACAGTGTGACAAGAAACGTTCTCTCCAGAGCCACGTCTGTTTGTCTTTAAAACCAATACCCACTCTGTTTTTGCAGAGCAGGAACCCAGTTATTGATGTTCCATCTATCTTTATCGCCGGTTTAATTACCACAGAAACATTTACATCAGGGGTTTTAAAATCAGTACCTGGGGAGCCTGTTGTCTTCTGGTTTTGTCCCTTTGTAAGTGTGCTGCTCCGTGTACTGTAGGTGGCCTGCTATACCATCTCAATACTAACTCAGCACATCTCTATCCTACAGTAACACTCCTCTCTTCTTTCTGTCTAAACTGTGGTACATCTATAGGACACATCTTTTCCTAGCAACCTACTGTACTCAATCCCTGTACTTGTCAGACACTAGCACTTTGTAGACTGTTAACTGCAGCTCTCTACTTGCAAACCTTTCTTTCTGCTTCAGCAGTCTACCCTCTTGAACTCAATCATAAATCTACAGCTTGTCATGTGTTTACTTTGCTTGGATTCTTTCTTACACTTCCTCTCCTTCAGTCTCTTCATTATTCCCTATCTCTGCATTCATCCAGTTAAAGATTGTTGAACTCTTACCTACTGTAGCACTCTACATCTCTCTGCTTCATCCTACCTTATTGTCTTACCTTAAAATCTTTCACTTCCATTCTTCTCAATTTACTAACTGCCTAATGCAACCTCACCTTTTGTCTTTTTTTTCTCTCCAGCCCACTTTTTTGCTTCTCCCATACCTCTGGGGTAGAACCAGCTACCTTTGGATCTTCCTGATCAACTTTTAGCACCTTTGCAAAACTCATTTTTAGATTGTACAGTACCTGTGATTCCTACCCCGATCTCCTGATACTTGTGATTCAGAACTGCACTGTTTGATATAAACTAAAACATTAGCATTATTAAATCACTCTGCTTCTTGTGTGACTAATTTACATTGCACAATGGAACTGTAATACCTCATTACAGAAATCATGATCATTTAAGTCATCCTGAGTAAAGGCATCTGTAAATTACAAAAACAATTCTGTATTTATGTACAGTATATATACTGTATATGTTTTACTTGCTTTCTCCATTCCATATGTACAGTATATTACAGAAGCATCTATATTTAAAATTTCTGCTTTTCTGTTGTTTGCGAAGGCCCTTCAGAGCTATGGTTGTGATCCCTGGTCCCTGTCTGTTGAACTAAGTTTTCACTGATGCTTGGATGTTTACCCTTTACCGCACTTTTTAGTTTAAAACATAAATCATACATAGATTATAGCCTACTTCAGCAAACAGACCTTTATGCAGTTATTTCTTCTCTATCTTGTTAAGTAAGAGTTTAGCTCCCTTATTTCTGTCTATGCAGCACTAAATGGCCAGTGAGAATGGCCATCTACAGTATCAGACAGTCCCACAGTGCTGCTCCCCTTTCTCAGAGGTCCAGACGAATGAGGGCAGGTCTGTAACTGGGGAATTAGTACAGCAGTGATACATATTAGAGATACTGTAGCATTCCATACATTAAGAGCTAAAAGCAAGTGTATTAATATGCCTTCAATAGATGATTTAAAGTAATTAGCCTGTGATTAAGAATAAAACCAGAAGAGAGAGGGATCATCCAGGATCAGAGTTTGTAGTTTGTAGTCTCTGTAGCATGCATTTTTCTTTTACCATCTTTTACCATCCTTATAGAACCAGTTACATCTCATTAAAAATGTCAGCTGGAAACTAGGTCAAATAAAAAGAAGTACAGTAGGTAGACATTTGCCATTTGATTATGTAATTATGGAAACACAGATCATATCAAATCATGGTGAATGATCTGGAACCATGCGGGCAAAGAGAAAGCTAAGTTTTATTTTTTAAAATTTTTTAAATGTTCATAATTTTATGAAAATTCATATAACCGCTTTAAGTGTATAGGACACAATAATCAATAATTTAGAGAATTACTGTTACTATTATATTATCATTAATGACACCTGAAGAAGGCTCCACGGCTGAAACGTTGTGTTCTCTTTCTTCTTTTTTTCAGCATGGAATAAACCTATTACTTGTTCCTTTGCAGCCTATGAATGCTGACGCAGCTACCCACCTGAACTATTATCATTAATATTTAAACTTAAATATTGTTAATATTAATAAATGCACTAATATTCCATCAACAAATAAACACTTATTTGCAGGTTTTAGAATTCTTCTCTGTTCATATATTTTTTAACTTTTTCATTTATGCCCAAAACTTCATTTTATGCTGTTTGAGGTGTCTTTACTGAAACTGATACATTTGCATTTCCACCCAGTTCATTTCAAGATAAAGAAGAAAGCAGACTGCACTGTGACAGTATTATCCTACTGCATGGTTACTTCACAGCTACAGTTTTCTCCGTAAACTTGTTGTTCTGAGAAATTCCAGTAAGGTTTATATTGGTCACAGTTTTGAAAAGGAGAACCCAGCTGTGCTTTCATGTTTTACATATTGCTATTCATTAAAGTAACACAGGTAACTGTAGAAACCTGTCCAAACTTGTTATTGCTCTTTCATAGTTCCTCCTTCCCTCGCTCTTTTCCCCTTAAGAGAATGCGGTGAGGTACAGTATGTTCGCGCAGTACCTTGCTGATTTCATTTTTAGAAATATTACTTGAAAAGTATTCCAATTCATTTCTGCATTCTTCAGTTGTGTTCTTCCACTATGAGGTTAGGGTGAGGAGCTGCAAAGGAAAAAGTAGAGACTGATTCCATGCTGAAAGTAAAAATAGAAAAGAAAAATATGTCTGGTACATCTGATGAAGATGCTATGAATGCAATCTTTTTTTTCTTATATAATTTTTATTGTAGAGTTTCTTCAACTGTTTCAAAGTAAGAGATTAGGAAAAGCCTGTAAGGAAAAGCCTATGGACCAACTCAGAAGTGAGACTAGTTAAGAAAAATGTCACTTAGGTTAAAATATCCATCTGCTTGTCATTTTAAAAGATCAACATTTCACTGACCACTGACAAAAATGTACACAATTGTTATTGGACAGATGGAATGTATTCTGTGGTGACACAAAATCACACAATTTTAAAACAATAGAATATGAAATGAGCAGAGTGTACAACATAATATGGATGTGACTCATTTTATAGTTAATTTTCCCTGAATAGGTAGCAATTCCTGCCTTTGAAATACACAAAACCCTATAGAAACTCATAAAGAAGGCATAGAATAAACATATTACTTGTTCCTTTGCAGCCTACACATGCTGATACAGCTACACACCTGAACAACTTCCACATCTATGTGATTATTGCAATATAGGATAGAAAGTATTGTAATGTCTGAATATAATAATATACAGTAATAAGATTAGACTTGGGTATCTTTTACTGCATACCTTTACACTTTTTGGATCAACCCACTGGATCTAATTTACAGTATGTCTAAATCAAAATAAATGGTGTAAGCCTTCCACCTGCTGTCAGTTTCATGAAATAACAGGTTTAACTAACTTTCTTAGGCAGCTGCTCTCCTCCTTTTCAGTTAGTGTCAGTGTTTCTTAGTGCCCAAGAGAAAACATGATTATTGTGTACATCCTCAGCAATTCTGTGCATAACCCAAGGAAATATAGCAAAGAATCTAGCACAGTTTTATTCAAACAGCTCAAATTTTTCTTAACTATATTCAGCTTAGAAAGGTTGAAGATGTAAATTACATGCACATGCTTCACAAGACATTCAAATGATTTAATAAACTCACTTATCACAATCATTTTCAATATCCAGTTATCCAATTCAGGGACACAGTGCCTATTCTGGGAAGCACTGGTCACAAGGCAGGGTGGGACACTAGTCCATCACAGGACACACACAAACCTTATTTTTCTCTTAAGTTAATCTACCCATAAATCTTTGGATTGTGGAAGGAAGCCCAGGTGAACACAGTGAGGACATATACTGTATAATCTACACAGATAGCACCCCAGGAACTGAACCCAGGACTGAACCCACTGTGAGGCACCAATGCTCACCACTGTGGCACCATGCCAGCCATTGAAGAAATTAGTAATGACCAGGTTAGTTAGACCAATTAGTTTTATCCAGTAATCATTTTAGAAGAATTTTAATGTGTTCCAAAGTGCACCCCCTCAAAACTAGACTTACACCCACTTGCTCGCTTTTTTACTTGACTGTAGGAACTCTTGCATCTAGCAACTTCATTTCTATAGTTAAAGACTTGTAGTGATTTGATGGTTTTAATTTACTTAGACAATTCAAAATTTGATCAGTAATATCAGAGGATATGTATAATAATATAGTTTATGGCTATTGGGAATCAAACAGAGCAACTAAATTACACACAGTATATTACAACAATCTCAAAGAATACAAGATACAATTTTTTAACACAATAATAAAATGTGACAATTTACAAAGGCAAGTGTAAATACAGTATAAGCCAACGTGTTATGATATATGCAAATGACTGATAAATCACTCTGGGATTGCAACTGCTGACTCATAAGGAGTTAAATAGCTTAAAGATACAGTAGATGACAGTGTGGTCAAACTCATAAAGTCTCAAATCATGAAAATGATTATTTAGAGTAGAAACATTTAAAGAAGACAGGTAGATATTATACCACTGGTATGAATTAATATGTTTGGAACAATGGTTTAATTCTAGAGTGTTAAATTGTGAATATTTAATATTTTATCCATCCATTTTTTAACTGTTTTTTCTAATATAGGGTCATAGAGAAGCAGAAGCCTATCTTGGCACGCAACAGGCGCAAAGTGGGATTCACACTGGATGGGATGCCAGATCATCACAGAGCACACAAAGAAGACATTCATACACACTTAAACCAGGGTCAATTTTAACAGAAGCCAATACCTACCACTATGTCTTTGGAGTGTGGAGGAGACCCACACAAACACAAGGAGAACATACTGTACAACCTCCATGGAGATAGCAGCACGGGAACTGAACCCAGGGCCCCAGCACTGCAAGGCACCAATTCTAACAGCTGCACTGCTGTGCCATCTTGGAATGTTCTACAGTATACAGTGTACATAGGAATTAATACGCTTGACCATGCAATGTTTCCCGATGAAGACGGAAAGTCCTGTGGTGATAGAACTAGCTGAACCCAGAATCTATATTAAATTGTATCTGATATTCAGTCATGTTGACAAATAGCACATGTCCGGAATGTCCTACTTTATTACTTGGTTCTCCATTAAAATCACACTTAAGAACATTCCAGAATTTGTCTGGTTGCCTAAGAAGCTTTGCATAGTATTCTGTTCTGCACAGACTCTTTCTCGGCACAGCAATGTCTCTTGGCTGAAATTCTTTTTTCTCTGCAGTTCAGTGAGGACAGTTTGTCTGCTGTTAATGTAGTATGTGGTCAAGTTGCCAGGACCTCGGAGAGAAAGCACAGGATGTGGTGAAACAAGTTTTCAGTCATCCACACGGATGGTGATTGTTGGACATATGGCAGACTCATGTGTTATTCTGCTTACTGGTGTGTCATTCTGGCCCTGTGATTGGTGACAGCTGCCACCCATTCAGAGCTCAAGTCCGGATTGCAGTCTTCTGGGAAGACCTGGTCATAGACTTTCTGTTACAGAGTCCTAAACTCTTTCATTGAAATCTAATTGTGCAAACAGCATACCCTTAGCTATGAAAGTTTTCAAATTTTTCATCATTAAATTGCAGTTTTCCTAATAAGGAAAATAGACGAAAGAAAACACAACGTTTCGGCTGTGGAGCCTTCTTCAGGTGAACAAATGTTTTCCAAATGTCCATCACTGAGTGTATAAATATTATTGTTCTTGCTGAAACAGATTCCTTTTGACAGAAATAATCATTTTGCAGGGTTATGTCACCAACATTAAAGTGAAATAGAAATTGGAGTATACAGTAATTATAAGAAATCTCTTTGTTACAAATACTTTGTAGAACACTTCAGGGCTGTGTACTGTAGGAAGCCAAATTAAGTTCAAACCTTTAGAATCTAAAATCTATTAGAATTAGAATCGAGATGCTGTTCAAGGACTAGGGAGTATTCTGGATTGTCTTTCCACAGAAGGTGATATAGACGTTCAGCCTATACTTTACATATATTTTATGTTTTAAAAAATTGTCTCTCCATCGCTATGGGCTGGAACCCCCTCCAGGGTGTATTCTGTCTTGTATCCGTTGCTTGCAGGCTCTGGCTCCCTTGCAACTCTGTATTGGATAAAACAGTTAGAAAATGGATAGATGAAAGTTGCCTCTCTCATAATTGCTGTTCTCTAGTTCTTTTTCCAAGCCCCCAATACTTGCTTTCAATGAAATAAATCTATTTTTATTTCTTTTTTAACACTATGATGAATAATACATGAGCAGCAATTGTAAGACAGAAGCACATAGCAGTACTTTCTGAGATGTGTTTATTAAGCTGGTTTCGTCTGTGTAGGTGGATTACAGATGGAAATTGGATAAGAGAATGGCCTAACTTGTAAGAGTGAGCCCCCCAGGTACACTTAAAATCTATCACTTGACATACTGACAATAGGTTCAAACATGGGCAAAAGGTTTTTTTTTCATTAAATTATTTTTTCCCGTACTCTAGATTGAAATGGAAGTACTGTGTAAGTGTTATAGTTGAAATCAAATCAATAGAAAACATCAGTGGGACAGTATAATCAAGCTCCTTTAGAAATACCGGTTGAGTTGAATATCGACAGCACTTTGAAAGTGTATGAGTCATCTCATCTCAGCATAATATTTTTTATCTCTTTCAGTAACTGAATACATTGGCCTTCTTTTTTTGTGTATATATGACAATTTGGCTAGTTAAAACACCAACTTACATAATTAATAATAGCCCTTGCATGTTCTAGGTAAAATAAATTACATTAATAAATTAAAATAATTTATGTCAAATATCAAACTGAGATAACAATCTTACTGTGCAATTAATAAATAGCATAATACATATAATACATGAGCTCCACAGCCGAAATGTTGTGCTTCTTTTCTTCTCTTTTCAGAAACCTTTACTTCTTCCATAATATAATATTGTTTTTTGACCCACAAAAATGTTAAATAAAATGATTACGTAATATGAATTTAACTTTCTCCCATGATTGCATTGCCTCTGAAAACAGTTTAGGAATTTCAGAATAGAAATGTTAAATGAGTTCAGTTTGTAGTCACCTACAGTATCTCTTTATCTGTATCAACCTCTTCGAGGCACATGGCTGCAGGGTCTCATGTTGCACTGTATTGGGCTCATGACGCTGAAGAATCTTGCCTTCACATCTGGAGCCCCAGACATTCCGAGGCCACTGTGGGTCCTGATTAAAGAGCCCTCGGCAGGGCAGGAAGGATTTGTGTGTTCGCAACACTGAACTGTTTAGTTATTAAAGATACGAACATTTTACTTTGCCCTGTGGTGTGTTTATTACTAGACAGTACAGTAACATCTGAGATATATTTACTTCTCAAGTTTTTAAAGACCTTGATCTTTTTACCATGTGGAAAACCTGCAGTGTTTTATTACCTTGGACACCTCTTGCGCTTGAGGAATTGATTTACTCCCCATTTTTTAAATTTACAGTGCCCTCCAAAAGTATTGGGGTAGTGAAACTCTAAACTGGGATTTTCACTATGAATTGTAATTGGAATTTCTCATAAAAATACCACGGATAACTACAAGTCATAGGTTTTATTTTTGATTAAGCTACTTTATTTCTACGACCCTGTGTCAATTAAATAGTTTTGAATGTCTTTATTGCAGTATGAAGGAGGAAAAAACATTGGGAAAATTGGCTGACAGGTGTTTGTTGTTGGGCAATTAGTCACTCATAAAAGAGGTGTGGACATTCTCTCAGCCTGTCTCCCTTGAAGTCTGTCTGTAGCTGTCAAACTGAAAAATGAATTTTTGTTTAAAAAGCTTTTTTTTTGTTCTACCTGAAACTAATAGAAAATACAACCTTAATCAGAACTACAGTACAGTAACTGGGCAAGCCCTACTCATCTATTTGGAATATAATGAAGAACCAAGAAAACACAGGCAAAACAACTACCAATTAACTGTAAATGAAAAGCTTAAAACAACTGTCAGTGAAATCACAGCAACCTTCAGAGTGCTGGGGTGAAAGTAACAAAATACACCATTTCAGAAGGCTGAGATGCACCAGAAGACTCTGTGCACAGATAGGACCAAATTAAAGCTTTATCAAAGTGACAGATAAGTTAAAGTGTGGGGAAAAAAAGAAACTGCAGATATTCCAATAGCACCAACACACCAATGAAGCATGGTGCTGGTAATGTCATGTCCTGGGCCCACATGCCCACCTCTGAAACTGGCTCCCTCCTCTTTATCAATGATGTAACTGTTTATAGCAGCAGAATACATTCTGAAGTTTACAGGAACATTTTGTCTACTTATGTACAGTAGTACCTACTGGGCTGTGCTTTACTGTGCAGTATAACAGTGACCTAAAACATACAGTAGGAATTTATCAATAGGAAAGAAATGGAAAATCTTAGAATGGCCAGGTCAATATCCAGACTTTTGTGAATTCAGTGAGTCAGTGACATCATAACATTATTGCCTCAAACGGATATAAAACCAAATACTGTATTTTATACACTGAAAGTACTGGAACTGAATGTGTCCCAGACTATTCTCAAAAACATTACCAAACATTGCTCAAACTCATAGATCTCTTTGACCCTCAGACAGTTGCTTCCTTCTCCCTTCCCTCTGCTGATGTTGCAATGAACAAGATTTGCCCTCAGTCCTCCAGACAGCAGATATGACCAACTGTTGAAAGCCTCTGGTTCCTGCTTTTTAAACTCTTACCTGACCAGTCATCATCCACTAACTAGCCAAGTGACCAAGGGCTGCAGCTTATTATTCACAGCTTCTTAGGGAAATTTGTCTGGATAAGGGCTGCCATCTTCCCTGGACCTGTTTTATCTGTTTATACCATCCTGCAACTCACATCTGGCAGCCCACTGAATCTCAGTAGATGTGAGCCTGGCCAGTACCTGGATGGGAGACTCCTGGGAAAGCTAGTGTTGCTGCTTTAATAGGTGTAAGTGGAACGAGTAGGGAGCTCTCATCCTGAGGGAGTGGGTCTTTATGCTCCAGAATAGTGATGGGGACACTATACCATAAAAAGTGCCATCCTTCGGATGGGACATAAAACTAAGGTCCTGAGTCTCTGTGGTCATTAAAAATTCCAAGGTGTTTTTCAAAAACAGTGAGGGTGTTACCCCATCGTCACAGCCTAATTTCCCAATGGCCTTTAACAATCATGGCCGCCTAATAATCCCCATCTCTGAACTAGCTTTATCACTCTGTTCTCCTCTCCACTTACAGTATAGAGGATGTGTGTTTAGAGTACAAAGGGTCATTTATACAATGCAAAAAAGGGGGCTCAAATTTTTCATTTACTTCCTGGAAAATGATATTCATATTTATTCAAAGACTAGGAACACTGTAAAGCTCATAATGTGTCTAGTGGACTTACAGTATTCATCTTAATATCCAGCAGAGCAGTTCTTTTTGTTTGCTGTTCGTGATGCTATTTATGGTCTTTCAGAAAAAGAAATATACATAAAGCTAAAGAACATTAGTGTAGTCACTACATTTCAAGATTCCCGTGACTTTTGAAGTTTATTTTTTCACTTGATCTTGCAGAAAGTAGAGTAAATGAAATGTCCTTGTAAATATTTTTTAAAATCTGCTCAGATGCAATAGATATTTTTTCTCAACTTTCGCATGAAATATAGGAAACCAGTCTGAATCATACAGTATACTGTTTCCTTTCCTACCATGATTTGGTTAGATTTTCTTATAATGTGAGGGCCTATTGTGAGATAAGGCTATGTTATTCTGTTGCTGTGCTGTGTGGCTATTAAAGTATAAATAATCAAGGGATCCCAATGAATCTGCTGTTCCTTTAGTGGCTGTGTTGTCCACAGGTAACTCAATAAGCTTACTGTAGCTAAAGTAGTTAAATGAGTATACTGACTTTCATAAAATTAATGCTTTTTTCTTTAAAACAATGGCTTTTATTTTCACCACTGAGCAAAATATAGAGGGAGAGATTTTGGATTTACTTTATAGACGTGTACTGTAGCTGATAAACAGAATTCTTTATTGAAAACCAAACTATTATTCATATTATCAGCGGATGGTATTTATAATATCTATCAAACAGAAACATCACATTGAAAACACATAATTCAGACCCAGTATAAAAGTCCAAGACATAATCCCTTAAAATGTTGCTGCTCTGTGTAATATCTCTGTCATATCAGAAGTCTGAGAAATGTTCTGTAATATAATGATGGTAGTACGGTGTGTAGTCTTAATACTGAGATCCTCTTATCAACAAGCTCTTAGCAACCATGCTGGAATAATCTGTCCATTCTAAAGTTCCCCTTAATTGAATTGGTGAAGCAATTCTCAGTTATCTACCAGGTTTTCTGTATAGTGTGGCTGCTAGTGCATAATGTCTGCTGCCCATCAGTCAGGTGTTTGGTGCACTTTAGTAGGGGAAGAAGTTGGTACCCTCGTATCTTTAAAGTGGTGTTGGACCTTATGAAAGGTGGTCTATAAATTAAAGCAAAGAATAACAGATGAGTAAATCTGCCAAAATGGCCACTTATTGTTTGTAACCTTTATGTTATCATGAGTGAAAATATTGTATTTACTATGCAAACGACTATACAAATGAACAGTAAAATAAGGTACCTACCCCAACACCCACCCACATCACCCTTTTCCAAATAAGTTCATGGTGTTTCTCTGCAAACACCATACCATACTACACATCGTTTTTAATCTTTTCATTCATGTGAAAATAAAGACCTCGAACATTACATTTTAGATAGGAACTACGATTCAGGTCAGTTGTAGCATTTTCATTTTTTTAAGATTTGTTTTTACCCTCCGCGATGATAGTAGCGCTTATTAGTCAGAGGTACTTATGAAGAACGATAACAGTTGTTCTAATTACCGAATCAGTAGTGTAACGGTAGTGTTGTGGCTTCATCCAACTAAGTATCTTCTCTGTTTCAATTTTGCCGTAGGACTACGCTGTAGGAAAAACGAAAAGGTTTGAGTTTAAAATATCAGGTTTAATTTCGAACAGGGTGAGGGTATAAGTCGCTGACGAGAAGTTCAAAATGTGTGCGTTCTCTTTGCCCACTACAGCCAAGATGAGGAGGCGCTGCAGCTACGTGGCGCCAGTATCAGATGGCCCAGAAAGGCGGAAAGACGGCAAGGCGAGGCGGAGCAGGCAGTGCGGTACCGAGAGAAACGCGACACGTCCTCGCGATCCACGTGGAACCTGTCATTGACCAAAACAGAGCTCCGCAGTGCAGAACACCGGGGTCGAGTCGATAGCGAGTGCTGTTGCAATTTGTGTACAGTATTTCCCTGAGGCAGCGAAGAACACATATCTCGACTCAGCAGCCATCATGACACAAGGTACAGTACAAATGCACAATATACGGCAAGTGAGCTATGGCTATTCTATACTGCATGTATTGCATATTTAGAAATATGGTAAATGGTTAAAGGTCTAACTTGGATTGCATCAGTTTGTATTAGTAACAGGAAAAGCTCATGTACTGTAACTGTACAGTACCTGCTTCTGTTGCATAGGCTACTGTGCGGAATGTATTACTGTTGCAGAATTGGAGCATTGTATAGTAAATGCATTAAATATGATTATCGGTAATACAAGAATAGTGTAAACGGTATAACAGTGGAATGTATGCCTGATCTATATGGTTAAATGTATTAAAATTTTAATTTCGTTTTCGATCTCTTTTCTATACTTGAAAATAAAAGGCATTAATTTCCAACAAATGTTTTATTATCCTTTCTTTAGAAAAAAAACGATTGAAAAAAGACCATTCAAACGGCATATGAGCTGTGATATAATCTGCTTATCGAAGATAATATTCTAATTGCATTCATAACTATTTGTACGTACATTGGAAAATTGGCATTTTATCGCACTTGCAGCTTTCCGTGTAATTATATTAAGTTGCATACATGGATTTTCTTGCGTTTCTTTTAATCAATGTATGTGTCCGATGGACAGAAATAACAGGCTACTCCTTTAAGGAGTCAGTTCATCTTATTGTCACCTCTGAAGTGTACTCTGCGCGATCATTTACACTGGATCCCGTTGTCAACCTGCAGCAACTCAGAGCGAAACCCGGAAACCTTTTGAATTACTGCACAGTGTTGTTTCTAGGGCTGGCGTCGTGGGTCTGTGGACACAAGGAGGTGCTGAAGGCGACCGTGGTTTTGCTGCTTCTGTTTTCACACCAGTGCCTAGCGGCGCCTCAGGTCTCTGCCTCTCAAAGGTAGGCAACACGACCAGCGACTGGACTTGTTTTGTCACAAACAGTATTCCAGAAAGTTATGTTTATGTGAAGCAGGGGGGATTTTACAGGTATTTTTTTAGTACCAGCTGCCCTTGTGCTTGGAGAAAGAGTGGGTTTTATAATTAGAGTACTTGGCAAATACAGTATCTAAAACTTTATGGCCTTTAGAGTAACGAACATACCCTGGACGAGAGAACACGGACACTAGCTATTCTTAATAATATATTTAATGCCATCCTACTTCATTTTCTGTAGTGTAAATGTAAAATGTCAAGCTTTTCTTGGTTATGATTTGGAGAAAAATATTTTTCAAAATATCATTTTCACCATAGAAACTTGAACTTTATTTACAGTATTATTTATGCTACTTGTATTAATGTTTGTATTCTTGAAAGAATACTGCATTTGATGTATGTTTCCTTTTCTAAAAACTGATCAACAGGCAAGGCAAGGATCAAAGGTTCATTTAAGCCCCAGAAAAATAAATGTTCATACATATTCAAAGGTTGGAGCAGAATTACAAATCATTTTTAAGAAACAGAAGCAGTAACTTGTTAAAACAGGTTATTTTATTAGTTTTGTAAAAGTAATGGATGATAAAGTTTTCACTTCAGTAGTCTACTTTAATATAGTATGCCTGGTAATGTACAAATATAAAAAATACTTTTACTTATATTAGTAACATTTCATAATGGTCTTGTTACCTTGTTTCTCAATAACAAGTTATGACAGGATCTGGAATGTTTAACGCAGGCTAGGAAGAAGGTCAAACCCTGACCTCTCTCTTTTCCTCTCACCTACATGTACTGTAACTATCTTGATTCTAGGGCACCCCCTCGTGCATCATGGGCTGAATGGGTTCATTCATTTTTTTTAACCTTTCTTATGTCCTTAATTTCATCTCATATCCCTCCCTATACTCCATAATCACTCTGGCAGCAGCTTGTAGGCTTCTCTTAAAGGAACGGAGGAGTAATCCTCATCCTTCTGTTCAGTAATAATTTTATAATTAGAGTAACCTGTTCAGGTTGTCATTCTCACATTCTCAGGCAAGTTATGCAAACAGGAGAATTCATCCTATGCCTTCCCAGCTGTGCAGATCAGGGAATTCCCTCGGACATCTGCAGCGAAATTGATGTTCAGAGCCTTTGCTTTTCCATTCTTAAGGCAAAACCTGGCACTGCATTTGGTAACCAAATACTGTATGTCCATATCTTTTCCCAGGGCAGATGCAGAGTTGGGAGAAAAGTCTCCATCTTTAACTATGACAAATCCGTTTAGCTCTGGAGAAGAAGAGCGCAGGTAAAACTTTCTTTCTCTCTTTCATGACCTAAAAACATTCTTAGTGTAGTTGTGCAATCTTGCATTATGTTGAGCCTCCAAAACCAGAATAAAACTACTGTACTATTTGTTCAGCTATCATGTGTTATACCCTATATCCTATGGTTGAAATGAAAAAAAAAAGCTTATTTAATGTCTGTTATCTGCACAAAAAATAACCTGGTTTGTCTTAAGCACAAAAGTCTGAAATGGATTTGTGCCTGGCACAAAAATGATGGATTGATAGAAGATAATGACACCACATTCACTGTCATGAAATGTGTAACCCCTATAAGCTTTGAAGCTTTGCAAAATATATTTGATATATTTGAAGTAAAATAGTTACTTCACGCATGAAGCTCATTAAATTGCATTCACAGAGGGGTCAGATAATTTAACATATTACTGTAAATTCAATTAGTCAGTGTTGAAGTGTCTTCAGATCTATAGTGGTAACATGGTAAAGTGGATGATAGCTATAATCATGTTGTTGCTTTCTTGGACAGGCTACTTAAGATGTACATTAATAGTAATTTGAAGGAAGTACAAGGGAGTCCTGATCACATGACATGGGAACAAGGTAAACAGCAACAAATATCACTGCCTGTTGTTTTTGGGGGGTTTTGAGTCCCACAATATTCAGATTTTTTTTATGTACATTCTTCCTCTTTCAAAAAAAAATTGTATATTGGAATGATAAGGGTAAATAATTGTACAGTATACTTATGGAAAGGGACACAGATCTGATGACACTGAGTAGACATGAGTGATAAGTAATTTAAGATCTCCCACAATTTAGTTGAAAAAACCTTGCAAAGGTTACACCCAAGCAACATTTTGGTCCAATAAAGTGTTTATTTAAGGAAATTGCTCAACTGAAATGAAAACTAGCAGGTTTTTAAATTCCCAAGAACATGATTGGGAACCTTAGACAAGAGGAGAATTTCATCTTTTGCTAAGATATTTGGAAGATTAACATTTGCTCTCAGACAATAATCTAAATTATTTAATTTTTTTGTTATTATGACCCATCAGTTGGTATTTGACAACTGTCATTACAGTTCACCATTACAATCCTTCTGCTAACACAGGAAAGAGGAAAGCATGTGCCTTCCACCAAAGTGTTTTTCACATCATGCACCTTGAATGGAGCAGCATCCCATTCCGATTGATGCTTTTGTCAGAGCCAGTCAAAGTGGTCATTCTTTCATAGCACGCTAAAGATATCCCAGCTGTTCCAGACCCCTCCAGTTTTGGCTGGGTTTGGCAATTATTTCACAACAACTTGGAGATTCCTGATCACAGTGACTTAATGATGATGTCTGAACCATAGGGCTCAAACTGTGGTCCAGCAAAGTGCTTTCATTGGTAGAGCCACACAGGGTCGGATTGAAATATTTGTCTTTTCAATTTGAATCCAACATCTTTCGCTTTTATGTGCTTCTTAACTGAAATTCACTGTCTGATCACCTGGCTGTCCCTTTTCACTGCTTGGCCTTTAAATCTCTGTAGTACCACTGTTTAGGTTTTCTGTTATTGAGCGCTTTTTGTATATGCAGTTGAAATTTAGTTTGATTCAATTCTGATATACTCTTTTACACTTGAAGTTTTATGCATTAAGACTACCACATAATTTGTATTTGCTAGATCACACTGTCAAATTATAATTGTTTTCAGCTTTAATTTCGTTTTAATAAGATTTTGCAAAGTAATTATTGTTGCTTTTGTGTCAGGACTCTATTGTGATAGAGCACTTAGAATATATGCAATTTTATGGTGAAATTGTAATAATACCAATTAAGCTGTTGTCAGTTCTTCTATAACCCAGGGAATACTTGCTGTCTTTGATGTTTAATTCTTCTTCCTGTTTACAGAGATATTCTACTTGTTCTCTCTCCACGACTACGATAAAAGCGGAGAAATGGATGGATTGGAGCTCATGAAACTGCTGTCTGACTTCATTTCTCATCAGTCTCTGACACAACAGTCATCAGAGTCTGTTAGTAGCACTTGAGTCTTTTGCGTCACAACAAAGTGTGAAAGTTTGTGTGAGCGTGGGAGTGTGACAAAAAACTTTTCATGTGTTTGTTTCAAATCATTTTAACTATGGTATAAAAGTGCAGTTATTTCCCCTTTTTCATATTCAGTTAGAAACCAACAAAGAAAAATACTGAAACTTTATCTTAATGTCTGGTAAGAAGTATCAGAGTATATCAGTTACACAAATATTCCTTCTTTAGTTAAGTTTTCATTGTAATCTGGCGTTTATTTGCTTCCCTCCTACACATCTGGGCAGTCAGTTCTTTCACATAATTTGAGAAGTTGATACTGTCAATATAGTAGCCCTATGAGCCAGCAGCCATATAACCCTGCAGCCCTCAACTGGCTACCCACTGAAGCTAAGCAGTGTTGAGTCTGGTCAGTACCTGGATGAGAGACCTCCTGGGAAGCTATGGTTGCTGCTGGAAGAGGTGTTAGTGGGATCAGTGGGGGGCGCCCACCCTGCGGTCTGTGTGGGTCCTAATACCACGGTATAGTGGTAAGGACTATACCGGGGCCCGGTATAGTGGGCGCTGTCTTTCAGATGAAACATTAAACCAAGGTCCTGACTCTCAGTGGTCATTAAAGATCCCTGGGCATTTCCAACAGGAGTAGGGAGTTATCCCGCTGTCTGGGCCAAATTTCCCCCCTCAGCCTTTACATGACATGAGTAGCTCTATGAACCACAGCAAATACAGAAGCAATTAAAAAAGTAAAACTTTGCTCTAGTGCATTATACAGTATGAAGCATGCTAGGGATGGAGTAACATATGATGTAATACATATGATATAATGTTTTGGTTAAATAATTGCACAAAATGTTGTGAACAACAGTCGGAGAGCCCTGGACTCAATTCCAGACTTGGGTGTCTATGTTTAATGTCATCCCCCTGTTTGCATGGGTTTTTACCAGGTATTCCTGTTTTCCCTATCCTACCAAAGAAATGGTAGATTAGAAAAAGTGATCCCTATGGACTTAACTCCCACCCACTGGGAGAGCAATCAGGTGTTTGGAATGCTGCTATGCATCCTGTAAAATTCAGGAAAGGCTCCGGTATCCTGTGACCATAGGATTACTGAGCCACTTACGGATCATGAATGCATAAATTAATGCACCAAAATATTTTCAGTGTTGCTCTCTTATCACTCATCTCCACTTAGAGTATAGATGCATTGCAGTTATTTTTTGTTTTAATTTTTCAGATAGTTGTCTCGCGCTGTATCCAACATCTGATGGTATTGTAGCTGACACACTGTGTTTATTATGTTAGTGTCAAAGATGGCTTTATTAGATTTGTGATCAAGACTGTTCCTGGGTTGAAATCTATTCCTCTTCACATACAATGCTATGTACAGGTTATGGACTTTGGGCACCTGAAACATAGTTTGGTAATGTTCAGAGGCAACAAAATGCAGTAGAAATTGAAAGCTTTTTTGGCTCCAAATATCCAAAGTCGTTATCCTTTCTCGTTACATATACAGTGCCCCCCATAAGTCAAAATGGCTATTTTTGCTGTATAGCCAAATAATTAGAATTTGAGATAAAAAGAAAAAGTTACAGCTTTAGGTCACAAACATAGATAAACCTCTAACCAAGTGAGGGCAAGTACAAGTATGGAGAAAGAAACGAGCTGCACATCATCCAAAGCATACCACTTCATCTGTGAAACATGGAGGTTGTGTCATGGCTTGGGCATGCAAGGCTGCCTCTAGAACTGGCTCACTCATTTTTATTCACGATGCTTCTAATTATTGTAGCAGCGGAATGACTTCAGATGTACAGTATGTGCAAGAAAATGCCTCTAGACTCATTGGCCAGTGCTTCATCATGCAGCAAGACGAGTTCATCAGGAGGAAAAATTGGAAACTCTTAGACTGGCCAAGTCAATCTCCTGATTTAAATCCAATCCAGCATGCATTTCAGTTACTGAAAAGGAGACAGAAGTCAGAACCCCACAAAATAAACAGCAACTGAAAATGGCTGCAGTAAAGGCTTGGCAAAGCATCTCAAAAGAACAAACCAAGTGTTTGTTGATGCCAGGCAGTCACAAGATTGATGCAGTTATTGCATACAGTACAAATGATTCCCGACAAAGTTCTCAGTTTTATACTACTTTAATTGAATTTAAGTTAATTTGTCCCAATATCATCTAAAATGGGGATGATGGAACACAAAAGGTGGTATTTTTCTAAAACATCAAAGCAAATATCCAGGAATAAAAGGTAAAATTTCTGTATTTTGCCTCATATTCATCTTTTCATGTCAAATCCAAATTGCTTGAGTTTACAACAAAATAGCCATTTTAATTTCACTATCCCAGTACTTATGGTGGGCACTGTATGTCTTTATATAAATATGTTGACCAAGTTATGGAATCACATTACCTCTAAACAGTAACTCTCTTTCTATGGCTAATTTTGCGCTCAGTGATTCACCTTTATAAATGTGAGCCTTTTTTAGTTTCATTGCAAGTGTGTGTGTAGTTACTCTCCTCCCCCTGCATTTCCCAGGTGATCTCCATGGTGGACGTTCTGTTGCAGACCCAAGACCTCAATCAGGATGGAATGCTGAACCCTACGGAACTGCTGTCTCCCCCCATAGAGCATCGGTCAGCACCAGCTGATCAGCAGCCAAACCAGGTAGAGGCTGACACCACTGCCCATGCTCCACCAGAGCAGGGAACCCAACCAGCATCGCTGCTGCAGTCAGAGGAGAGTGTGCCGCAGACAGAGCAATTGCAAGACAGCAAGGCACCGGAGCCACCTGGCTCTCACAGTGCAGAGCAGCACAGTCTGGAGATCCAGGACCAGCAGATACAAGAAACAGGGGAGGAACGGGAGGAGCAGTTCAAGGAACCTCCAGGGCATCAGGAAGAACCCGACATGTAACTGCACTGAACAGAATTAGGAATTAGCCATATAAGAAGCCACTGCAGGCACAATTATTAACATCCTGTATTTGCTTCTAACAAAAACAATGAAGTTGCTTTTTGTCTTGCAGCCGCAGTATGCAGTAGAGATGTATTTGATTTTTTTTATGATTTGTGCTCCTTTTGGTATAAAACCACCAAAGCAGAAAATAATATTTGAAAACAACTTCTTTTGTTTCGGGTACGTTTCCCCCTTCTGTCCTTAAAATGTATATTATGAACATTAGTACTGATGTTTAATTCTTGGTATTTAAAATACAAGGAAAGCTTTCTTGTGCACTTTTGTAAATAGCTTCAAAAAGTTTTACTTTTAAAAAATTCAAACAGTGTCTTTTCAAGCTGATTTCTTCATAAAGGAAATGGCTCTGATAAAAAAAGAAATGGAAAACTGAAGAATAATTCAGTGGCTGAAAACAAGTACTTGAAATCAATATCTGTCGTATAGACTGCACTGGCTTTTTAAAAAAAGTGTACTGTTTTGTTTTTCCATTTATTTTGATCTACAGTATTTGCTCACCATACACAAGTACTACTATGTAGCTTTCAATGTGCATAGTGTTGCAAGTGAGGGATACAAATTTTATTAGTTCAATATAAAATTATTGAATACTGTAGAAATTTACAGACCACTTATAGGGCCTGTCAGCTGGACAACTGACATGCATGAAATAATATAGTTCTATTTACCAGGTCATTCAAAATTTTAAATAGATCCAATCCTATGCATATAAAAGATGTTGTACATTTATTCTTCTGCTGTGGCTTTAACAGCTCTCATTAGCAGTCTAGAATCATGTAGTCTGTAAGACATGTTCAGTTTCTTCCAATGTTTCTCATGGAAAACAATACCAGTCCTTTAAAACTACAGTTTGAATAGTTTCAATATTTTGTTTCACATGTCAAAAGGCAAGGCACTGTGTGTCATTTTATATTCTTTAATGAAAAACTATTGTATCCATTAGTTAGCTTTCATAAAACCCCATACTGTATTTCTTAAATATTTAAATGCATTGATTTCATACTTGGGAGCAAGGTGGTTGTTTTTCATACTATATCCAGGACTAACTGAGGGAGTTAAATTGTAACCACATAGTCTCGATGAGCCAAAGGGCCTCCTCTCATGTGTGGCCTTTCCGATATTCTGATTTCAATAGTTGAAATGAAAAACAGAGAATTGAATCTCCCGGGAACAGGAAATCCAGTTGTCTAAATTGATTGAACTACAGTATGAATTACTGTTCTTTTTTATTGTATTTACAATTTGGAAGTTTCTTAGCATTTTGCACCCTAATCGTGGAAATCAATTGAGCATGCCAAACTGCCTTTGAATTTCTAGAAGAAGATGTAAAATTTGAATAAATAAAGACATTTGTAATAAAATTGGTGTTGGTGTTGTTTTATTCCTGACACAAGCTTTTGCATTGGTGAATTTACTCCTGGAGCTCAACTAACAAATTTACTGTACAAAGCATCTCTGGTACATTGGGAAAAAGCTTTATTAGTATATTATAATCTGTCTTTTTTAAATTAGGTAGAAATGAGAAAACACCTATAAATCCATTGATAAAAGTTGTTACCTTTTCTTTTATCTTAGATCTAATGCTAATGTCAAACAAAAGTGCAAGAGCTATTTTAAGGCCTTCCAACATTATAATGAAAGTTATAAATCATGAAGGAATTCTTGAAAGCTCTTAGACAAAATAAGTACATACAGTAACTGAGTGTAGGCAGTATGTAGTAGCTTCTACTATAGTGGTAACCTGATGGCTATAATAGTTTAATAAACCAAAGGAGGTCAGTAGTACATGTAACATGTTATGTAATTTCATCTGTACCTCAATGTCTTTATCAACTTCCCTACTTTAGAAACTGTGGCATTTCTAGGGCAAGTATACAGTATGGGTTTTTGCACCTAGCCGCTTTTGTTTCCTTAGATAAACTTGGGCTGTTCACACAACCTCCCTATATATATTTTTTTTTTATTTTAGCACATGACATTGATGGCATCCATACACTAGAGGTCTCTTTTGTTTTTTGTGCTAGTTTCTGTATAATAGTTCAATAGAATAGTTCTCACTCCACAAAGGAAGGGTGTCTGTATTTCAGCCTTCAGCATTTTTTGCTGTTCATTATTTACATGCTAAAGGCTTTCTCTTCTAGCACGAGAGGCAGTACTTACACAGTGTATAACAAAGAGGCAACGGTGACCCTTACAGATCATCTCTTCAGTGCTGTTCTGGAGTAAGAGAAGGAACCAACAAGATGTTAATCCTGTTCATTGATTGAATATTTGTGTCCTGAGACCCACACAATAATTTACGGGCTTAGACCAGGCATCATTTCTGCTGGACTAAATGCTTAAAATAACAATAGAGGAGATTCCTTTGTTGTTGCAATCTCTGAGGATTAAATGGACCTGGACAGTCCCATTGTGTCTCAGCAAAGCCAAAGATAATAGCCAGTCACAGACGAGCCAAGACATCTCAGAAATTCAGAAATCATCATCCCAGCCAGAGAATTCCTCTTCTGCCTGTGTATTATCTGGAGGGATCCTGTCAAAGTTCACATATAAAGGACCCTAGAGGAAGACAATTAGAGACCAGTTCAATTAGTATCAATTTTCTGTCACAACTACCACAATGGAAAAACAATTTCATTTAGCCTGGCATGCCATTATAACCATATTTAGACATTGATATTTACTCATGTGTTTTCATTACATTTTCTGATTTTCTGAACCAGTTTTATATCTTGAACCATTTTTGCTTTATGTGCTTTATACCAAATCTCAGTCGTCATCAAAGAAGTATCCATCAAAGAAATCCAGAAATGGAATGCAACGGCTGCTCACGACAGAAGTTGTACCCATGGAGTGGAGAATTCCTAATACATAAGAAGGGTAACAAAACTGAACCACATAACTATAGACCACTCCATCTGATCGGAATATCCTAGTGGATAGTCAGCATGGATTTAGAAAACATAGGCCTTGTTTAACTTATATTTAGAACTACAGCAGTGGACACAAGCACAGCAAACAACATGGTGTATTTAGATTATTGAAAGACTTTTGACAAAATTCCCCAATAAAAGATTAATTCCCAAACTACAGGCAATAAGCACTGGAAGAAAATCACAGAGTAGAGATGGATGAATACTCCAACTGGGGTGAGTAACAGGGATCAGTACAAGGGCCAGTGCTCTTCCTAATTTACAGTGTATCAATGATGTGGATGTAGCAGACTACCAAATATGATAGAAGCAGCAAATGAAGTTCAAGAAGGTTTGGACAGAATTCAAGACTGGGCAAAACCTCAGTAAGTGACATTATAATATAATGTAGACAAGTACAGTGTTGCAGTGATTTAGAGCTGATGTGAGAAGCATATTTGACAATTGTAGGTGCACTGGATGTCCTCCTAGTATGCTGCCATTGTAGTCAATGTTTCAGTTTACACTGGCATTGTGTGCAACACATCAGCATTGCAGCACAGTAGGAGGTTCTGCATCCCATTTGGGTCTGCAAGGGCTCAAGCCCAATTTTTTCTCCTACTTACATTACTGTAAGTGTATAGGGTGCTTGTAGCGATGCTGATGAGCCTCTTGCTCGCTTCCCTGTGCTATCATGTAAAGCATTATGGCCAACTGATGACGTCGTGGGCCAAGTAAATAAATGCCCATAAATTAAAGGGTATAATATTTAGTTTTGTTAAATGGTTAAGTTGGCATCTGTGCTATATTTTATACAATAAAGAAATGTCGAAGAAGTTGAGAAGTTTGTGTTATTGTTCAATAGGCAGTGGTGCAGAATACACTTTGGAGATTAAACTAGTACCGAACCCCATACCGAATCTTAAAAAATGCTACACAATTTGAAAACAGTGTACTGTAGGTTCAGCTTTACACGAAGGTAGCAATGACATAAAATACAGAAAAGATGGGAAAAGCTGACCTTGAAGAGACTACCTAGAAAAATGACCTATTTAGTGACAACAATGAATGTTATTTAAAATGGAATAATGCATTAGTAGAACCACAACTAGGTTATTGTGTTTAATTTAGGTCAAGAAGATACAAACTATGTTTTTAAAAATAAATCCAGAGAAGAGTAACCAGATACAGTCTAGGGTTAGACGTAATGCCCTATACTGACAGATTAAATTTAAATTAACATTTTAGTTGTTAAATTAACAACTTAAAGGCAGTGATATCCTCAAAGGCAGTGCTAAAGTCAAATCACAGAGTTTCTTCAGAATAAGTAGTGAAACACAATACAGAGAACACAACTGGAAATTACACGCAGGAGCATTTAAAACAAAAATCAGGAGGCTTTTGTTTACATAAAGGGTTGTGGAAGTATGGAAAACGCTATGCAGCCATGATGGTGAAGCCCATAAACTGGCTTTGTTAAAAAAACAAGTGGTTGAGATGCTCAGATCAATTAGATACAAACTACTAGAAGGGCTGGATGTGCCAAATAGTCTCCTCTCACTTGTAACTATTCTTATGTTCTTCATCCCCCTGCTGTCTCTTGGCACTATAGGCCTTCAGCCCTTACCTTTCGTATGAGGCACATAGTGGGAGCGTCCAGTTGACAAGCCCGCAGCTTCTGCCAGTTGAGGTTATTAAACCACCTAAACACACATATGAAAAGCGGTGAAGGCTGTTGCAGTTTCCAAAGTGATGTAGGCTTTTTACATCAAAAATATCAAATATACTTTTGATATATATATCATATACTTTGATATATCTTTGTATCTTCTTACAAATGTAAAGACTTCTATGACAGCAAATGCAAATTAAAAAGCAAAAAAGCCATATTTGTTACAGCATGTTGAAAATTAAAACAAAAACATGGTTTTAGTTTTAACTCGATTAAAATGCAATTTAATGATCTGAAAGTTAATTTTTAAAAATTTAAGTGTTTGCTTTGTGAATCAAACCAGAGAAGATTTCTCCCCATACATTATTTTACATAGGGGATATGGAGAATAAATTATAGATCTAGTAGTTTGCACTTCATTAACATTAAGGGCTGTGGGGGTATCAAACAAGCTACCCAGCCAAGTGGTTGATACACTGTTGATATACTGGTTTCTTTCAGGAAATGACTGAATGTGGTCCCGAGTTCATTTACCTGCTAGAAACCAATAGAATCTAAAGGGCTAAAAGGCATCTGATTTGTACTCTTTCTTATTTTCTTAATACATTTCTTAAATATTTGTCATCTAACAACCAGAAAAACTACAGTTAACAATGCTTATTCTCAGATGATATACTGTACAGTATACCAACCACTCAGACAACTATATATCACAAAAGGATACAATGTCAAATATAACCAAACAAAACTGGTTACAACAAAACTCACTGGACACAAGTAAAAGAGTATACAGTATATACATTGTTTTAAACTTTAATTGCTGTAGGAACATACACTGTAAATCAAATCTGTTTTTGCTATGAACTGAATATCCATATACTGTAGTTTCAGTACCTGTGGTTCCGAATATCCTTTATTCCATTTTTAGTGTTTCCCAACCGTTGGCCTGGTCGTAGCCTGTGGAAGAACATACTGCATATTAGAAAAGAAATATTGTAAGTCTTACCTTAAGCTAAGACACACTGATTGCATTTTTGCAAAGGTTAAATTGCCTACAGTACATCATATTTCTGAAAGACAGATTGATGAACACATTTTTTGACTTATTGTTTTAGTGATTAGCTAATTGACTTTATTAAATATTACCTTCTGTGATGGAAAAAGCTGAAAACACAACTAAAAAATCACCCATAACCTTTTATGATATATAGCTCATACATGATGTTGTTTGTATATTAAGAGTGGTCAATTTCCCTTGATATAATTCTATACATGTCCACGTCTGAGGCACACAAAAGTGGTCCATGCATGAATGACATGTAATGTCTTCTGATAATTACATAAAAACAAACAACACCATTTTCCTAATTTCATCACAACACACTAGCATAAAACTTTTCATCTTAATGTACTGTAATTGTTGCAGATGAGCTTTGTAAATGATAATTACATATGTAAAATAGAAGTTTTATTATAAATGGGTTGTTGATGTCTTTAGAATATCTGTGTCTGAATGTATTTTTTTCTTTTTTATACAGTAATTGCCAAAAAAACATTGAAAACTTTATTTGTTAATAAAAGGAAGCGATTTTGGTCATTTGTTAATATTTCTTTATCTTTCTCACAATGAATATGATGTTATTTCTGTCTTCTCTGATTTTTACTATCAAAAACCTCTTCATTAAAGAGGTGTTTTCCCTTTAGTGCAGGAAACTTTAAAGCAGTGTGAGTGAATGTTATGCTTCTGAAATATGGCAAATAATGTTATTTACCTGCAGAGCTTACTGATAAGAGATCTGGCTCCTTCTCCCATGTAATGGGGGAATTTAAGGATCCCATCAAGAATCTTGCTGTATATTCTCTGAGGGTCTGAGCTTGTGAAGGGGGGGCTGTGAAAAAGCACAAGACACCATGCATTGGCAAAGGCGTGGCCAAGACCCCCCCCCCCCAAAAAAAAAAATTATTATAATTAAATGTTCATTCTGTTCTTTAAAAAAAAACATTGATTTAGACAACTACTGTATAGTTGTCAATCTGCTTTTGTCTACTTTATCCTTTAATCTCTGTTTCACTATGGTAGCTTAATTCTCAACTGAATTAAATTATTTCATCATTCAAGACATCAATTCATCAATGCACTGACGCTAACAGTATCTAACAAGATAAGGGCCTAAAACATTCTACTCATTTTAATTATTTGTATCGTGAATACAATGAGTTCATCATTGCACTTATCTTACAATGGCACATGGCACTTATCTAACAATATGGCTGGAAAACATACTATTCATTCCACTGCTACCTGGTCCTGGAAAATAAATTAAAGCACACTGTGGCAGAACCAGCAAATTTTAAGGTAACACTTGCTGAGTTTTTGAACATGTACTGTACATAGGAAAAAATATGAAAGCATTGAATAGCCAAATTTATAACATATTTTTTACCATAGACTGACCTGCCTGCCAACAGCTCAAACACCAAGACTCCCAAGGACCAGAAGTCAGCAGCAATGTCGTGGCCTTCATTCTTTATGATTTCTGGCGCCAAGTACTCAGGAGTGCCACAGAATGAGTATGTCTTCTCTCCTCGAGATAGTTCCTTTGCAAATCCAAAGTCTACCTATCAATGGCAAAGGATCTATGATTAGATACAAGGATATGAAGACCTTGTATCCAGTTATGGACATTGTAGATATGTGGTTCAAGTAGGGAGCTGCGTCAGCATGCGTAGGCTTCAAAGGAACAAGTTAAGGTTTATTCCATGCTGAAAAGGGAAGAAAAGAAACACAATGTTACAGCTGTGGAGCCCTCTCTGGGTGTGAGAGAGAGGAAAACTGGCAGCTGATAAAGCGTAGGAGAACAAAAGCCAGGATTGGAGAGGAGGCGGGAACAGGAGAGAAGCAGAGTGGACACCCGGTGTGAAGGTCGGTGTGGTCACAAGAGTTGAAGAAGGGTCAAAACCTGCCAATGAATAGAGAAGATTGGAAGGAAACAAGTCTGTCATAGAGAGAAGGGGAAAGGTGTGATCCTAGTTCCAGGAAAATTTTGGATTCGGATGTCTTTCTGCTATAGGAGTTCTGAAACCCCTCTTTGAGAACGCAGACGGAGAGATCAATATGATCATGGCCGTTAGAGGTGAAATGGGAAACTATGGGTTTGCAGGGATCTTTGACATGTTCTCTGAAGCGGTTTCCCCTTCCTGTGTCACCAATGTACTTATGTACTCTACTTGTAAATGACTGTTGGGTAGCTATAGTGTAAAACCATGTGAACCAACTATTAGATCAAACTAAAAATAACCTTAAAAAATAAGGTTTTAAGAAGGGGACAGCCTTGTTGTTTTAATTCATCAAGAAAAACTTGTTCTTCTTACACCTGTGGCTAAACCCAACTGTCCAAAAAAACAAAGCCACTGTATTTGAACTCACATTTCAAAGCAGTTATAAGAGAAGAAATAAAAGTTATTAGGTAACTACTATTTTGTATTTCTAATGATCTCTCTGGAGCAAATAATTCAGTATTTTAATTAAAATAATAATAAATTTAGTAAAAAGATTATAGAATAGATTATAGATTATAGAAGTTTAAAAAGTTTGACTGTTATGAAGGAGCACTCACTGAAAATGCAAGGGAAAAAAAGAAAGTCTTACCAGTTTCACATATCCCATCATGTCCAGCATTAGGTTCTCAGGCTTCAGATCCCGGTAAATAATTCCTTTCATGTGGAGATAGGCAAAAGCCTCGACTACACAAGCTGAGCAGAAAATTGCTACAGGTTCCTCAAAACGACCTCTGCAAACAGGATAATAAACTCTTTTACATAGGCTCCCAAAGTTTACTTTACTCCTTGTTAGTTTCTGATATCCCATTCTCACACAATCAAAATCAATTAATGTTAGTATCTGACTTGTTAATCCGTGCACACCTACAGTATACACATTATGCTGGCAAGGACTGATTAAGGACTATTTTCTCAATATTGTTCACTGCTGGGTGCTTAAAAATTAGATAAATATAAACATTTACCTGTCAAATTAGAGGAAAACACACATAGAATGTGACCTTTCTAAGATATATCAAATATAATTATAATTGAGATCTTCTCAATTAAGATGATAATCAAAGAGCTTTTTGCTTTCTTTCACAAATGCTTGCTCAAATGCTGAACTCACTGAGCTGGTCATGTCAAGGCTATTGTTCCAGAAGCAGCTCAGTCCTATAGGAAGAGCAAATCTGTTTCTCCTCCTATTTCACAGACACATGCTCATAAATCATTTATATAACATCTAAAATAGTCCTCCAGAATGCAAACTTTTGGAAAATGATCAAATCATAGTAGATGACTGAGTGATCTTGACAAGTAAATAAAGGAAACAAATCTTATACCGATTAGTGTAAATTCGCCCTTTAGACATGAGCAAAATAGCTTTCAAGTGGACTTTGCTCTGCATGATCTCTGGGGCCAAGTGCTACAGAATGAGTCATAAGTTATAGCTATAGTAATGCCTACACATAAAGCAGTGAGAAAAAAAAGTAAGCTCAGATGCTGTAAAGGAAATTCTTAGCATTAATTTCTTACTTTTCTCTCAGTTTGGTCCATACTTCCCCACCAGAGCAAAATTCTAAAACCATATAGATGTTTCTTGTGTCCTTAAATGCAGCATAGAACCTGATAAGAGAAATAGAAGAGAGATTTTGAAAGTGCAAAAAGAGAAATATGTTGCTCTCAAAGTTGCAGTATCCAAAAATACAGCTTCATGTTATGCAAAACAATCTAATTTAATATATACACACATCTTGAACTAAAGCTTGGTAGCCTTAGTTCCCAGAATAAAGGTTTCTGTATGCAATTAAAGCTGGGATAAAGTTTGTTTTTTTTGTCAACAAGACTCGTTTCTTCTGGGATGCAGGTCTCCCATCATGCCCCACAATTATAATCCATTCAGTAACTGGACTTCGATAATTGTTTTCAGTTACAGTGTTTCACTTCAGCTGGATATTCAGTCCCTGTCAGAAGTGAGAATGTAATACTACTGTAAATATGGGGCACTTATAAAAAGAGCAACTTCATAATGCTTTTCTCCCAAAAAACTATAGAACAAAGACAAATGCCTGAATTTTCACAGCACAAAGAAAAGTCATATGTAAACGTTTGCCAGTCACGATTCAATCTTTTCTGATTTGCAGTATCTCATGACCCTATTTAATACTTTATTCAAAGCCATTTCACTAATTGTCAAGTTCACCTGACAATAAAATTGCATTGTATGTCCTGGAGGATGCGCTTTTCCATTTTGACATGTTCCTGCTGTTGCTTAGCAACAATATGCTTTTTGTTGACACGTTTCAGGGCAAAAAACTTGGAATGCTCAAGACTTGTCACCTAAAGAAAAAAAAAGGTATTAAGGATATAAGTAATATCTTTCAAAATTACACTTTATACAATATGGTTTAATTTATTTACGTTATACAGGTACTTCATATAGAATGCAAAGTTATTGCAACAAATCATGCATGCAAATACTATATATAAATTCAATATTATAAGCTAATATAGGAGTAAGAATTCTTGTAAATAATTTCATAAATAATTAAAGTTTTATTTGATTAGTGTTTCAGATACAAAAATCTTTGTTGAAGAAATTACATCATGTACATTTTGCTGTCCTGTAAATGAATTTCATTTGTACGTAATTTGGAGGACATCAATCAAGCTGAAACACAATGTAATAAGGCCAAAAGGTTTTCATTCTTATCACCTTTCATATTGCTACTCAGTTTTCAGCTCCAGCATAAGCCCAAGTGCTTTTCTGTTAATCGTGTCTTAGACATCTATTTTTTATATACAGTATAGTAGGTGTTACACATTAGGACGAAAAAAAATAATGATATGTTACTATATAACTCATATTTACAACATAAAATGTACATCACACACACATGAAATTGCTGAAATACTGTAGTTTTACATTGCCTCAGATATTTAGTGAAATGTTGTCAGAAAATACAGGGGTATTCATGCCAAAATTAACAAATCTTTAGAAAATAAAGGCTTCATTTGCACTACAGGCTTTGTAGTCATGAATGTTTTTTAAGGTAAGATACAGTATAAATGGTGAATGGCATGAACCTTTACTGCTGTTTTACAAATTTTGTAGAAATATCTGGTGACCCTAGATCTATATATATCTCAAGTATTTTATTTGGATTTTTAATTGGAATCTTTAAAGGACTTTTCAATGTTCATTTTGGTTCTTCATCAAACACATCAAAATCACGCCAGACCTGCAACAAACATTCTTCCAGAAGACATTCAGCTGAATGTCAAACAGTGGACAGATGTTATGGAGATTTTGTGGACGGCTTCTCTTGAAGTCTGTGAACTTACCAACTCAACTCGCCCAAATCCTCCCACTCCAAGTGTGACAGGCTCTCCGTGGAACCGGCCTTCTTGGTACAACACTGGAATAAGATCCTGCAGCCGTAATGTTGCACCTAGCCTGGAAGAAAAGAAAAGGGCAAAATATTGGCCTGTCTGATTATTTATTTCCCTTCAAACAACACCAGCAAACTTATCAGTTGTACTAGTACATTGGCTTTATTTCTGGTTTGTGTCTGAAAATTAGGAGAGACTCATAAATAAATGGCTTTTCTTAATTTCACAGTAACTGCTAGTCTACATTTCTAAAACACAAATAACGCTGCACAATTTGATTCTTTGGAGAAATCTAACTTAAATTAACAGTATGCGTCAAGAATTAACAATGGAGGATATTTAAGCTTACATATGAGAAAAAATTATGAATGTATTCACAGGTATTAGTTATTGCAGTATATAGATGACATACCATTTTATGTCCTCCTTAAATAAAGCATTAAAACATCATATGTTTCAAAATATGGCTAATGCATTTAAATATACTCTTGCAATATACTTGAATAATCTTCATATATTTAGAGATACTCACCTCTTTCTCTCTGGCAACATTATGTTTTCAAAAACATCAGAGCTTTAAAAAGAACAAGGTCATATTAAAAGTATTGCAACATACATTACAACATTCTGGACAGAGGTTTATGAAATACACCATTAATTAGCCATACTCTATATGAGAACTTCTCAATTCAGCCACATGGCAAAATAAAAGAATAATCACAAATTCTGTTTTCTTAACAAAAAGAGTGACAGGAAATTTGAGTTGAACAAAATCAGCAGTACAATAGAGACTTTTCCAGTCCATTAAGGGAGGTGAGCACAACTCCAGTCCTAGAGGTCAGAAGTATGGTTTTCTTTCCACCTGTGCCCGTAATTGCATAATTGAACTCATTATTGACTTAATTGGACAAGTTAAAGCCTCTCCATGTTCTTAGATTTAGAGAGACCTATAAGACATGCTGGACAGTGACACATCAGAGCTTAAGCTGGTCTCCCCTATGTTAAGGTATACACTTGCAGGACCTTTCAGAAATATTAACAATAATTACATTAAAGACATATTGGTAATAGGTAATAAAGGCTATTGCTACTACTAATAATAACACATGCTTTAGTAATACTCACTCATCAGGCAGTTCTATATTCTTAATTGGTATTGTTTCTTCAAAAACCCTAAGAAAAAAAGGCACATTTATTAAATTATGTACAACGTTTTAATTTCACTTAACTACTTGTCGCTGAGACAAGTTTAGGTGGAAAAGGCTGTTGATTCTAGGATCTTACTAAATTTCATTAGAGACAACCAGACTTTCTGAAACTAGCACAAAATGTTACATCTCATAACAATTGCAATGTCCACAAAATGGGGTTTAAATTTAATGACAGTGCTTCATGTAGTACTACTGATTCATAATTGTTCAACAATAACAAATCAATCGAATTGGTCTCTAACTCACTTTCAGAAGGACTATTTCCAAGCTTCGGCTTTGATAATGGGATGTCCTTTTTGATTATCAAGTCCAATAATTTTAAGGGCTTGATTAATCTATAATAAATCTAGCACCAAATGATGGCTTTTAATTGTGAGTGAAGTTATGGACACAAAATATAGCTTTCTGATAAAACAGGTATACTGTATGTTTGTTCTTAACTAAAGTATTTTATCATTTTAATTAAAACTTAATTCACCTCAAAGGCAAGTATAAAACATTAACTTACTCTTTATCGATGGAAATACATGTGACAGATCCCACTGCAGTGCATGTTGCAGTTCTGCAAATTTCACTGAAAACAGAAGAAAATTAAATATAATTATTTACATTATATGCCCATATTTGAAGAAACTAAATCTAAGCAATAAAGACCAACTCAATGTCTTTCTATTATGGAATAATGTATATATCAAAATCAGAATTTCTAAGTGATAAAATGTTTAATCTGTTATAAGTGTTTTTCACCTTACAGAAAATGAGGCCTAAGAAATGTTTCACAATTCTGCATTGTTTTCTATACTGTAGACATCAAGACTACAGAATTCCACCTTTGCCATAATGTAGTAGTGATGTAGAAACATCATGCAATGAATAGTAATTATGAAATGCCATGATTAAAATATTATTACGAAAATGTTCCTACATTTTTATTAACATGAGCCCTAAGGACTAAACAACCGCAGTGTGAAGGGTGTTTGTGTTTTTGAGATTTGTGGTTTTTGACATGGGATATTGCTGTTGGATAGCAGATAGAAACAAAATGGACTGGTGGTGGCAATTTGGAGCAAACAAACTAATTTCACTGAAATATCTAGAATTTTCAACAGAATAGAACAGTCTGAAATATGCTATACACAGAGCACATAGGAAAGAAAGAAAGGGACAAAGGCTGTCCCTTTAGACTCGGTCACCCAAACAAGGACAAGAGGAAGAAAAAGAAATCTCGACAACGATAAGAAATGCATTTCCCAGGGGCAATGAGGGCCAGCACTACTGTAAGCCCACTCTTGCAGGTTCAAACAAATAGACAGATTTAACACACAGCATAAAAATAAGTATTTTGAAAGGCTAGTGATATTTAGAATAAAAGCATGATTTAAAACTGCTTCTTTTTGTGATTTTAAATGTATGGGAGGGCTTCGGCTCTGCCATTTCCAGGCAATGTTCAATAACACATGTACAGTACTGTAAGCAGGGTAATGTTGCATACTGTACCACCTGACATTACCGTATTAAAGCTAGTTCCCCAAAGTGCTCCCCTTTTCCCATTATCCGGATCTCCTTCTGTTGCCCATTCACCATTTTTGTCACTTGCACCTGAAACACAAATATTGCAAGAGAACACAGGTGAAACAATACTTTCAGATCTAGGTTTATAGCAATAATTAGAGAAAAAAGCAGAAGTAGTGAGAAGTGCTGTACATGCAAAACTTGACTTGCGAGACTGACAAATGACATTGTATACATCATAAGAGCAGGTGGAGACAAGATTCCCTATTTGGGAATGACCAGCCATCTCATGTCACTTGAACAATTGGAAGAAGGCAATTGGTCAGGTGACATTCAGAAACCAGGAAGCATCAGATTCCATCAAGCTCTGCTCTCTAGAAATAAAACAGAGCCTCTGATAAGCGCTGCACCAGAAGTGAAGGGAGCAAGGAAGCAATCCATGGGCACATTTAAAATGCGTTTTGAGACTGATACTTTGGGATGGGGGGCGGTTTGTTGCCTGCCCTTAATCAGTTTAGCTGCACAGCAACATGTCTTGAGAGGACAATTAAAAATAAGTTTTGTTTGCAGTTTGCACTGTTTTTCCCTCACTACAAATAAAGTACAATTTGTTTTAACTTTAGAGCTGTTGTGTGTCCTTTTACCAAGAAGTCCTGTTAAAGATAGTTGCCATGGCAACCTGCCCAGGTGTTAGAATTTGTATCCATTTAATAAAGCATTTCTAGAAAAATCTGAATTTTGTTAAATCCTTTTACATTTTTGACAACAGATCCAAGTTCACAAAGGCAGTCAGAGAGCCTTGGTTCACAAAAGTCAAGATGATGAAAAAGATGCATTTTTAAGCAAATGTTCTATAGTGCTGCATTTTGATGGACACACTTGTCTCATTTACTGTTGCAACTTTTGCTACCTTTTTCAATAAAAGTCTGAATTCAGACAAAAAACAAACTTTTATTATCCATATGAACTATTTTCTTCTTTGGATTAACAGTGTGTCTAAAACATACAATTAATAAACTGAACACATACCTCTCCTTTCAGAATGATATAAAATGTATTGCCCTCTGTTCCTTCTCGGACAATAACCTCATTATTTTGGAATTTACACTGGAAAAAAACAAAAACATACACAAACTGTATATGTAAAGAAGATCAACAATCTTGTTTTTAACATTTTTCAGCTATTTTTGGCAGGACTATTTTTGTAGTCATGTATTAAACACATGTAAAGTTTGTCCATTTTCACTCCGAGTAAACGATAAATGGTGACTGTGCTAAATACTGTATGTTAATGCAGAAGTGAGATCAAAGCTTAAATGCAATAGTCATCAAAAAATAAAGACCATTAATATTGAAAATGCTTTTAGGGCAAATTTGAATCTTCAGTGTGAAACATTCAGTCTTTCTGAATGACAGAACGTCAGATGTGTGTTTCCAACTTTTTTGTTTGGATATTACAAAGTTGAAAATGACAATGTAGCAACAAAGTAACATTAAATAAAAAATAAGGCCTTTTCTGTTTCATTTGAAATGCTGGTACACAGCAGGACCCCACAAAAACAAGATTTTACTATTGATGAATATTACAGTGGCCTTCCACATTCCGGCCATTGAATCAGCATTGTGAGTAAATTATTGAGGTGGGGATTGGCACCACAGTGTGTTCAGAAGAGAAAGCAAATAAGACCAGAGCACAAACCTCTTCCATGGAATCAATTATTTTTGAGAGCTGTGCATCACTTAGGTCCTTCAGAGTTCGGGCTCTGCAGGAAGTCACAGGGAGAGATGCTTTTATCTCAATTTCTGTAACATTATATTTATTCTGTACAGCTTACTGTTAGAATTACGGGTAATGGTGTGCACACACTTTGTGCATAATGAGGCCATGTAAACGTTTGGGCAAAGAACAAACATAATGAAATAAATATCCATAGGCAGTAAAAACATATTACCAATTGTATTTAGGTGAAAAAGTGTGCAGGCACCCTATGTTATGTAAACAGTGTAAATAACAGCATCCTCTGTAATACTGTGTTACCCTTAATAAGGGTAGAACTGTATTTTAAAGTACGATATTATTTAAAATTTATTGTTAATTATTTTATAAATTTGGAACTGGCAAATGTTAATCGCCTAGATTCACTGCTAAAACTCTCAGACCAGCATAGTGAATGAGGGTTGTGCACACTTTTTTTCAAAATACCTACTGTATTGTATTTCCAAAATTTGAGATTTGTGGTATTTCCAAATTCACCTGATATTTTCTGCAGGACCTATAGTTTCTAGCAAGAGAACAGATAACAATTTGATGTATGATGAATATCTAAATGATGGAGCTGCAGACTTGCTGCCTGGAAAACTCCAGAGATGACTGGGAAATCTAAGATTTCTTCTCTGACACAAGTCCTTTCAAATCCAGCACACCTGGACTGGGTGAGTCCTGGGTACAGGTAAGATTACAGCTCAGGTCCAAAATGAAATCCCTGGTTTATAGAACCCATCTTGTGCTATGATTGAGTGGTTTTATTGGTAGAACAATAACTTGGAATATTACAAAGCTTGTGAATCCCAAAGTATACAAAGTTTGGCTACTTAGCAACCAATATGGTGTCTACAATTGCTGTGTCTGTAGGAGCCAATGACACAAGGTTTGCACGTTCATCAACAGCTCATGTAGTAAACACCAAAGCCAACATTATAATCTGATGAAAAATATTTTAGGAAAAAGATTATTATATTGACAACACCATTCTGAGGACTTGCCAATACTAATCTTTATAGACTGTGCCATTAGATTCCACAAAATTGTAAAGCGAAAGCTTATGTTTTAACATTATACAGGTAGTCCATAACAATAGAAAAAAAAACTTTGCTTTTCAGTGCTTAAGGTTTATTATTTTCATTTGCATTTGCAATTCTCTCTCAAATTCTTGAGGGCTGAGATCTTATAGCCACATGCTCCTTAACGAGACAAAAACACAAAAATGGAATATGTTTCACAGTAACTCTCAAAAATATGCTACTGTATTGAGAATATCATTTCAATATCAATATCAGTACAGTATCAATAATGTTTCTCTTCACACACACACTTACATCTTTAAAAAACCCATAATTTGCTCCCTTTTCCGTTTTGACTTGTTGGTCATAATCATTCGATATGTCTGCCTGTCAATACACCACAGTCGGATGTCTGTGATAGCTGTAATAAGAGAAAGGGAAATGGAAGGTAATTTGACACACGTGCTGCAAGAGCAAAGGACATGAATGCCTTTATATTTTCTTTACTAACTTTAGTTGCCAGCTAATTGGGTATCAGATTTAAAAGGTAACCGACATAAGGCAGAAGCTAGGAAAAATCATGGGGGGATTGGCTTTATTATTTTACTTAAGAACAAAAGAAAGGTTTAAATTGTATGTGCTTCCAAAGAAATCTTACAAATTTGACCTTCCTCCACATTTTAACCAGGATTACATTTGTCAGATAAATACAATAATAAAAATAATTAATATAATATTGATGAAGTCTGGCTTGGACATTAAACCTTGTTGGTAAAATTGTATTTAAGACTGCAGAGTATCATTTAATTAGAAACACAGGGTGGTGTAGTTGGCTACTGTTAGTGCATTCCTCCATGATTATTTATGAAGTCTTTTAAATGTAAAGGTATCACCTGTTGCCTTTATCTCTGACACTGCCACAGTATACAGTATGTCTGTTCAATTACACTACTTTGTACATACGTTGAACTTTGTACATACTGTAGATTGCTTCCAAGAACTAATCTTCTTGTAATGTGTCACTTGTATTTTTACTTTAACTTTTCATGATTACGTTCAAGCTTATTTTCTTAATGAAGGCACAGAAGCCCCATATTTGCAGTCTTCATGCTTTATCCTCCCACTAAATCTTCTGAGTTGAGATATTACACTTAGGGTGTATAAATGCAGTCACTCGCTCTACGGAAAATGAGCGTTTAAACAAGCTGCTTGTGATGCTTACCTGAAATTGCATCACATTCCTATTCTATCTGTCTCGTCACACCTCCCTTTCTCAGGACATTACTTTGAAGGAGAGATTTGGAAACTAAAATTAATATTGTTGAACAGGATGTACAGATGAATATACAGTATGTGCCTGGCATCACCTCTGACTGTAGCCGTGCGTTTGCAGTTGTACAGGATGGCCAGCTCTCCAAAGACATCTCCAGAGGTCAGTGTCCTCAAGTGCCGACCTGCCTGGGTCACTTCCAGTTCGCCAGCTGAGAACAGCAGCACACAAGCATTAGCAAATCTCAGACAGACGTATTGTAGGACTGCAGCACCTGCAGCACTTGTACTGGAATACAGGATAAATAACGAGCTTTGATACAGAGATTAATATTTTCGGCTACCCTGTATTTCTGTAGAATACATAAAAGCTCTATCACAGAGAAACTGATGTTAATCAAATGCACATACCATAATAGCTCCGAATAAGTACCAGGCATGAGGGATGTCACATGAACTCACCATAATTTACTGTATAAGGACATCCATCCATTTTCTAACCACTTTATCCAGTACAGGATCGTGGGGAGCCAGAGCCAAATCCGGCAAACAATGGGCACAAGGCAGCTAAGCACACCAGTCCATTATAGAGCACACAGAGACACAAACAAGCACACACTCACACCTGGGCCAGTTTTCTAGAAGCCTGTTAACCTACCAGTATGTCTTTGGACTGTGGGAGGAAACAGGAACCTAGAGGAAACCCTCACAAATAAGGGGAGAACATACAAACTCCATGCAGATAGCACCCCAGGTCTGGCGTTGAACCCTTGGCCCCAGAACTGTGAGTCAGTTAACCCCTGCGCCAAAGTTTCATTTGAAAATACACATGTATACCTGCAACAATGTACATGGTATTCCCCTCAGAACCCTCTACGATAACAACTTCTCCCCGGCTCCGTTCAGCAGGCAACAGACAGTCCAGCATCATCGCGATCTGATCATCATTCAGGCGGTGCAGGAAGTCATTTTGGTGGATGGCCTTTATAATCTGGCTGGTTTCACTTAGGGCAGAAATGAGAAAAAGATATATTTGAAGAGAAATTGATTTAAAAAAAGGTACATATAAAGTAAAGTCTACTCTATTTTTGTTTTAGTGAAATAAATTATGGGTTTTTACTTTAAAATTTGATAAGGTTTACAATATATACTGTAGGAAAAAGACAAAATTCATCAATCATTTTAATACTTAAAACAACAGCTTCTGCTGTGGTTTTATTAACATCTAATAACTGATCATTCTTTGTCAAATATATATTTTATGACTATGGGATCAATTCAGTTTTATTACCAACAGAAATTTAAACTTAAAACCTGTATTCATACAGTATATTCTGTAGGACAGGTATGTACTGTATGTTATTCTGTTTTACAAATTGTAAATCAAGTTTTTCAATGCTTTGTGACTCTTGCACAATTATGAATTGCTGCTGTATGGTATTGAAATTAGTCACTCAAATGTAAAGTAAATTAATGTACTGTGTAGTAAGCTTGTACTAAACCAAAATTCAAAGGCAAGTACAGTAGATGTGTGAGTCAGAGAAACAAACTTTATTTCCAAATGACTTTTTTTGGGATGGTAGCATAAGTGAATGAAAATGCTGTTTGTAAATATTTGGTTCTATCAAGGTTTCAATCCGTATGTTTCACAAGAAAAAGACACAAAACTACATTTTCTTGTCTGTGTCATATTTTCTTTCTGTGGGTGTGTTCAGTACCTGATTGTTTTATGGTTTTTGTGCTCGGTGGGCTCCCAGTCCTCTGGAAGTGGTTCAGGAGCGATGGCTGCTGTGCGGCTCTTCAGCACCTGTGGCTCATTGTTCACGCTGGCTCGCCCTTGCTGATGATCTATGGCTGGGTATACATGGGAGTCATGAGAGACAGGACACTGCTAGTTTTCAGTTCTGATTTTTTTGTTAGGTTCATTAAGACAGGCATGCCGTGTCCCAATTCTTCTACTGAGTTGTAAGCCCTTCCTCCAAGTTCGCACTTCTGTGACATAGCGCAAGTGCGCGAGTATTCGAGGGCGCATCGTTATAAAAAGGTTAATGGGACAATCTCGGGACAAAATGGGACAGAACTCACTGGTTACATGGCTTAGGGTCAAAATGCTGTCTGTAGTTGATACTGTACAGTACGTGTTTTCCTGTGGCTAAGTGCGTGTCGGCAGATAATTTTTTTAAGTTTTTCATTCTCCGTTCGCAATTGAATTGAAATTGAATTTCATCTGATCTATTCCTGCACAAAGGTAGTGACACATCGTGTTTATTCACGTTGAGCAGGCTCGACTCAAAACGGGCAAAGTAAACTAAGGAAAACTTGGCAATACCATTCTCTGTTTATTAAAAGCTTTGTACTACTACTTTCGTCGTCTGCCCCAGTACAAAAATGACAGTTCGAGGAACATAACGCATTCATTCAACTAAACTAAACAAGGTAAACTTTGCAATACATCAAAGCTTTATACTATTAAATACGTGTACTATTAAATATTCCGTGAATAAAATACACTGCAGGTAAACGAATATTCATCAGTCAAAATCAGGTGACGAAATAAAAGCTTTATGTCAAAACTTCGTACCAAGAATACATACAGAATGAATTTAAAGTAGCCCAATAAAAGGTTGTTTTTACATAAAATATAATAAGTTTTAAAACTAAAAAAAGTTAAATTGTACTAATTGTAACAAATATACCCCTGCGTATAAGAGGGATCTCAGCCGGCTGGGTTAGGGGAGTTTGTCTTTTGCTCAGCTGGCAATTTCCGTTGCGTGACACCGGAGACCGGGGTTCGAGCCTAGGCAGTGAGGGGCGAACTGCCAGGGCAGGAGCGGCAAGAGCAGAAACCCCAAGAACCATTACATAATGCTTGAATATTTTATTCTCCCTAGTAAATTCTCTCCGCTTTGACTAGAACATGAAACGTCACCATTCCGCAAAGAATTGAGGAAAATTCCCTCAAACTATGTCTGCTCCTAAACTATGTAGTTTCCCTGGCTTTGCACCCCTTTTATACATGTACCCCATTTCCGCCCTATAACTGTGTAACTTTACCCGAATTGACCCCAATATGTTGCAGAGCTGTTTCTCTCTCTCTTTCTCCCCTTGTTGTGGTTGCTGTACCGGACGCACATCCGATTATTAATAAAGCACCGTGTTCTCATTTAACGAGAGCTTGAATTCCTGTCTTGATCCTCCCCGATCCCGTCGCGTTACAATATAAAACCCCACAAGTTCAGCGCATACATCAAGCACAAATCCAGATACAGTTAAAAATCCTCACCCAGGTCATCAAAACGGGTCTGTAAGTCCTTAACCTGTTTTTCCTTTTCTTGAAGTCGTTTCTCTAAGGGAATAGAACAATTATGAAAAAGTGTATTTAAACTGTGTATAATTGCTTGATTAAAAGCATCATATGAATAGCACAGCATATGCATATTGTGTTTCATTGGGCTTCTTTTTATTATTGTGGCCCTCTAACTTTTTATAGACTTTGCTGTAAACCTAACAGTGATGTTTACTGTACATCTCCCCAAAAACCAAACATCGGTGAATACAATGAAGTTTGGGTATGAATATTAACTAGCACTTTGCCCAATTACATTGTAATAAGTATCATCATTATCAATTAAAATAAATTAAAACCTGACTGAAAAATAAAACTGGGAATATAGTTGCAATTTAGTTTTTATTTAGAATTTCTTTATCTGTTCAAACCAAGCCCATCTAAATAAAAAAATATTCCGTGCAGGAAGCTACTTTAGTTAAGGGCAAATATTTCACAGTTCACAATGCATATCAATATCAGGTTTCTTGTTATATTTCTTGTTTTGGTACTGCAGATGTTAGGTTACTGCCATTGTGCCAATGGCCTAAGACTGATTTTAAAATTTGATTTTAACCAGAACTCAAAGACAGAAAATTACTGAAAACAGAGGGTCTGCACTGTGTGGGAAGAGAAGATCACTGAGTTCACAGAGGTCAAATCCAATTGTTCCACTCATGTTGCACCAAAATGAAACTAGGTGTTGCGAGCGCAGCTAGCCCTAATTAACTCCCATTACCCAATTACCACACCACACCCCCTTCCCTCACTATGCAGAGCAATGGCACTGTGGCTAAGGATCTGCACCTGTCGCTGGAAGGTTGCTGGTTCAAAACCTGCGGCTGGCAGAGGAATCCTACTCTGTTAGGTCCCTGAGCAAGGCCCTTAACCCCAACTGCTCCAGGGGTGCTGTACAATGGCTGACCCTGTGCTCTGACACCAAGCTTCTCTCCCTGTCTGTATCTCATGGAGAACAAGCTGGGGTATGTGAAAAGATGAATTCCTAATGCAAGAAATTGTGTATGGCTAATAAAGTGATCTTATCTTACTTAAACCCTCTGCTCACCTTGTTCACGGCTCAGTATTAGGAATCGTTCTGCCTCCTGAGCTCTCGTTACTTACAACCTTTGACATCTTGCACTCTTGGACCTTGCCTATCGGACTTCTTTCCAGCTTGTACATTTCGACCATTCTTTCGTCTCGTCCTTCTTGGATTCGTTTGCCTAGCTCTCCTCTCTGGACTCGACTACGGCTGGGTCGATCGACTACTCTCCTGCCTCGCCCCTCTCGGACTCGTTCACCTCGGACTCCGTCAAAGACCTGCACAGGGTTCGTTATACTCGCCGTAACACTAGGGTTTCAAGGATTTTGTTCTGTCTTACCCAGCTCCTGATTCTGGATCTGCAGCTGTTTGTTCTGCATGCATTGCCTTTCCAGCTGTAACCTCAGATCCCGAAGCTGTGCCTCCATGGCTCGGAATCTGTAATCGAACATTGCTGAGCATCAGAAGGCTCTCATTAACATTGGCGATTCCTGTGCTTCATTCATATTGAAAGAATACCAAACAAACAAAAATTCCCATCAACAGGAACCATGGGGGTCTTTGAATTTGGAACATAGAGATTTCAGGCTCCTTCATGTCTTTGAAATCTATAATATATGCTATAAATTACAATAAAAGAGATGAGAGATTTTCTGGCCTGCTTTATGTGGAAAAGGTGTTTCCATTCTGTGTAAGGAGGCTTGCAAACGTTCCAAAGAGGCCATTAGGCATTCTCTAAAATATTTTCACCTGAAATCACACTAGGCAATCCAGTTAATATTGCTAATCCAGATATATGAAGCCAATGGTAAGAGTCTCCAATGAATATTGATCTTTTTTTTACTAAAGTAGTAGATTTGACGTAAAGTATTACTTACATTAAAGTCATACCTATGGAATAGTTGCTGCAGCCACTCTTACATTAAGAACATAAGGAGAAATAAGAAAGAAAGGAAAGAGCACTTACTTTAATGGACCAAAAGACCTTAACTTGTCCAGACAATCCATGCACTAAAGAGATCAAATGTTGATTTAATGGGATTAATAAGCTCCACGTGTTGTATTATTTTGTGGAAATTCAGATTTCTTACTTATCCACCAAGCTAAGGTAATTTTGCATAGTCCCACTTGTTTAGTACAGTAATGCGTTTTGTGCCTCTGTCGACGGGTACAGTTCTGTGTTTCCATGTCTGTGGAAGACAGGGCTCTGATACTCACAGTATTGTAAATATCCATACATAGTTGTGAAATGTTGCATATTTTGTAATTCTGTATTATTATAAATATCTGTTTATTTCACATTCATCACCAGGTTAATACTTTGTTACTTTTATTGGGAAAAACAAAGAAAATGCATGTGACATTCAGTCCCTGACAATAGGGGTTGTAAAATGTGAGTGTGTTTGTAATTACACAAAAAGCAAATGCAGTGGATACTGTACAGTACTGTGATGTACTTAAGTATGATTAATGATGTGTAACTAGTTAAACAGTGTTGTTTTTATTACCAGTAACCACAGTATGAATGTTAGTTGTTATTGGGTTTTTTTGTCATTTTTTGGTGGAAAAAGTGAAAGTAGGAGTGAGATTTTTAGGAACTGAAATGGATTGTAAGTTTTCTCCATAAGAAATAATGGATCTAAATAATGGTTTTTATTTATATTTCTTACTTTTAACTCTGTCCCCACACCTAACCCATTGCAATATTTGCTCTCAGACATATAGACATAAATCTCAAATTTGCCATTTATGTTGGTGATTGTGTCACACATAATATTGTAACTTACCTGATATTTAAATATTACTTTTATTATTTACACGATGTAAAGATGTATTAGTCAGTTCATAAGCCATAACAAAGCTATACAATTACTAGTCTTATTGTAGAAACACTCAGAGTTTGACTCAGTATGACTCCTTGCTCTCTATGAATAATGAATACTGTGGAAACTGCTGGGATTGCAATTAGGAATATTGACACACTCCTGTCAACAGAGAAATGCCATGATACAGAGGTGTCAGAGAATACTGACATAAATCTGCAATTATAAAGTCTATTTAATGAGGTTATTAATCTTTTTTTTCCTTCCTTGGAAGAATATTACAATTTCTGTATAATTTAGATTTAGTAGCACTGAACATAGTATAACAACGAATGTCATCTACAGTATTTGCCGAATACAACAAAACATATTGAAATGAATACAATTGTTGTGTTTTAAGTGGTTCTCAGTATATATTATATTGCATTAATAAAGAGTGGTGAAGATTAGTAATGTTAATAGATTATTGCATTGCAATTTGTGAAACTGTCTTGTGCAGTACAACAGCATGACTTTTCAACATTCACAATAACTGTAATGGCCTTAACAAATGTTGCTTCAGAGCGTTGTTTCAGGTCGAGAGCAAATGTCTCACAGGCAGTCCATGAGAAGTTTTGTTTTTTTTAAAGTTGAGCTAAACCTACACTAGAAGTACAGTACCTCAATAACATTAAATTTTATAACTGGAGCTAAAAGTAATGTAAAAATCTTAAATGTAAAGGAAAGAAAATGCCTTTCTGAATATAATTTTCATTATTTTCATTTTCATTTTCAAAATATATTAATTTCAAAAGTAAACAGCTGTGGGCTGCTTGATATAAATGGCACAGATATATAAACTGGTATAATATATAACAGTACATAAAATCGAAATCTAAATACCAATATAAAATTGGTATAATATATACAGTATAAAAATGCAAACCTCACACAGATAGCACTCTAGGCCTCTGAAACTAGGGCCCCAGCACAGCAAGGCAGCAATGCTAAGCACTGCACCACTGTGCCACCCGCTGATTCCCTAATTGAAGCGTATTACTCTTTACAACAATAAACAATTAATTAAAATTGCTGAGATTATATTAATATTTCAACTTAATAACTTCAGTATATAAGAATTAATTTGACTACATAAGAACAGGTTAATAGAATATAAATATTCATACTGTACAACTAATGTTAATAAGTACAGTATATTGTGACTTTTGTTAAATTTAAAACAGCTAGAGAGGCATTTGTAAGACAGCATCTCTTTCACCAGGTGCCATGTGCCCACAATGAAATATTTTGAGATTTGTTATTTTAGCAGGCTGCTATTTTTTGGCCCAGAACTGAGATATCATGTGACACACGTGCAATGCAATAATCATTGTGTTTCAATTTGCTGCTGAGCTTGTGCCAATTTTGTTTGTTGACTCTGGACACTGCAGTGATACAGTGATCAATAAGCATTACAATATTTTATTAAGAGTCAATAGCAGTTACAGTATATATGTAAAAAACAGACAGCATAGATTATGTATCTATTATGTATTTAGTGTTGAATAGTGTAAATGCCCACTTCAGAATACAGTAGACACTGATTGAAATATCCTCCTCCCTTAGCCCAAGTATGATCTAAAGTTCTAGGGAGCCCAGATCTGTTCTTTTTGTTTGCTTGCAGATAAGTATCAACAGTGTGGCTTGCTTCATACTTGAAAACTAAGCATTTCTTTGGTATTTCTGACAGTAAACATCATATTTCTGGTTTAATCAACCATTGTTGCCAAAGGCTGGTTTAAAACCACAAGTTTCTTTGGTTTAACTTTGGCTTGGGTCAGTTAAGTCCAATATTTGCCACAACAAACCATGCTGTGTTTTAGGCAAGTATCCCATCACTTGCCAAACATCACTGTAACATTGTCAAGCTAGATTTATTTACAGTATGAATGGATTACAATGCAAAATGCCCTTATTTTTTCATTATTTGCAAATGGTTTCCATGATATAGATTCATCCACACAAGCCTGGAGATTAATTAAAGACACTAATCAAGGTGCCTGTTACTCTTAAATGAAATGTCATTTATATAATAGTAACATGAGGTAAAGTGATATAAAACATTTCAGTGTAGTTTTTATTTTAAGCTGAATGATGTAAGGATGTGAAAGAAATTCAAGAAAATATTTATAAATGGGTAAATGTACTAACACTGTACTTGCTTTTATAATAGTACAAACCATGTCCCTTTATTTCCATAGATTTTTCACATAAAAAAATCACAGGATCTTTCAGGGTGTAAAGAATTACATGGAAGTTTTTTTTTTATTATAACTAATTGTCAACAAAAATACCAGATATATAAATTACTTAAAGGCACTTAATAATCATACTAATAAACATCAAACCCCCGGGTAAAGAAGGAGATAAATCAATTAAAATGTTGAATTAATTTGTTATGTACAGGTACAGTATATTCTTCAAATTATAATTGAACACTAAAACCACTTTAAAACATAATACCAAACTTCAAAGACTTTTTTGCAAATAAATGAAAAACAATATGCTCTTGATGAAACGCTTAAAAAGCAGCCTAAAAATATCAGGTGAACACATCAAAATGCTCCTAACATATTTTGTAATAAAAAAAGAAAGAATCATTCTTTAGAATTTTGATATCATTTGCCATGATGCCAAATTATATTTTAACATAAAAGAACATTTACTCATTAGCAAAGAAGAAATTCTATGCTGTGATAGAGTACTCATGCTTAGCTGCTGTCTGACTAGCTGCTCTGCCTGTACAGCACACCTTTGGACTTTAATCCAAGAAATCTATTGAGGCAAGAGTCTTAACTCACCCAGCTCAGTGGAGAGGCTTACTGTTAGGAAGAGAATCTGGGGTTTTCACACTACAGCAGAACAAAGAATCAACTGAATCCTTAGAGCTTGTGCTTCCTTGTGGACAGGTAAAGGTGTAGTTCTTGAAATCTGCTGGCAGCACAAGAAGGCAAAACAATATGTCTTATCCGCACATAATCTCTCTCCCAGTGTGCCTACTGTATGTGTCCCTGAGGCTCATCCGGTCTGCCTCCTCTATCGCAGCATGCACTTGACTAAAATGAAACATTAACCAGCTTCCCTCAGGTTTGTTTCCTCCTTTAGCATGAGGTGGGAGGGGTAAGCTCTTTCTGATGCCTTTGATCTGGGCTCCTCACCTTAGTGGCATTCTTGTGAAGGTGGGAGCCAGACACATAAGGTAATGCACAAGGTGGAGTTCCCCTTTTAGGACAAGGCTAAATTTTGATCTCACCATTAAGATGAATGTGAATTGCATTTTGATAGTCTGAAAATAATATAAATACATACATTAGATATACAGTATAGATGTTGTGCTAATCTTCAAAATGAACCTGAATGATTATGAAGGAATTAAGTCAAAGTAGAAATCCCAGGTGTGATGCTTTCAAATCACAATATGTTTATTTATCTCCACTCATCCACTTTATCCAATACAGGGTCGCTGGGGAGCTGGAACGTATCCCATCAAACAATAGGCACAAGGCAGGATACACCCTAAACAGGATGCCAATTCTACATAGGGCAAACACAAACATGCACACGCTCACACAAGGACCAATTTTCCCATCAAACAACTAACCTACCAGTATGTCTTTGGACTTGAGGAGAAAACTGGGCTGAAGAAAAATTAAAAACTAAAATATGTTGCTTGCATAAGTATTCACAGAGCTCTTGGTGGACACCTTTGAAGGGAATTTCGGTCTTTTTGGATACATCTCTACCAGCTTTCTTCACTGGGATGGTGCAATCATTGTCCATTCTTCTTTGCAAACTTGCTCTGTCTTTGTCAGACTGATTGGGGATCGTGAATGGACAGCAAATTTCAAGTCTTGCCACTCCAGAGCATTCCCTTTCTTATCAAGCCCATTGACCCATTTTCTTCCAAGAGGTGAATTTTTGGCCCACTTTTAAGTCTCTAGCAGGCTAAAGAAGGTTATGCTTTTTAACATTTGCCTGTACTTTGCTCCACCTATTTCCCTGTCAATTTTGACAAACTTCTTAGCTGCTGCAAGTGAGAAGCAGCCTCATAACATAATGCTACCAACAACATGCACTATGTTGGGTTTGCTCCAGACATCATGATTTGCATGCAGACATAAAAGTTACAATTTTGTTTCCACAGAACCTTTTATGACATGTTTGCAGTATCGCCTAAATGCTTAGTACAAATTCCATGATTGAGATGTTTTTTTTTTCAATTCTGGGGAGTCACAGGGGTATTGTTAATTCATGGACATTTTCTTTCTTGTTATTCATTGAAGTCAGTTAGCTGTCACTACAAGCCTCACAGCAGTATCCCAAAGAGAGTTTTCTTCTTGCCTGTTTGGTTCCTTAATTTTGGAGGGACAGTTTGATACAGTATAGGTAGTGTCTAGCTGCTGGTTGATACAGTACTTGCTGTCTCTGTGCCTTTTTCTGGTTTTATCACTGAGATGTTTTAAAAACATGCTGAAATCATGTCCACGCTTATTATTGCACACAGAAGCCATTCAACTAATCATGTGATTAGTCATACAAAGTAATTTGTGTATGTGAACTAATTTAGGCATATTTAAGCATAGGCATGGAATCAGTTTATTTTGATTTTACATTGCAGCATGTTTTTGACTTTTCTTATTTCACCCATACAAGTGATCAGTTTGAATCAGTGAAGTTTTGATTAAACATATTCACTTAGAATGTGCAGATATCTTTTGTAATTCCACTAAATATGACATCATTTAAAGGGAGTGACAACACCTGTATGTCACTGTATATCCTGACAGGTATTAAAAATGCTAAAAAATAATATTGCCCATCCACTCGTCATCACTACAAATATTTCTTTGAAATACTCCATTGCTATATTCTAAATTGGTAGATTAGGATTTTATTAGACCATTTTATATCTATCAGTTGTTTAGTCAATTAAATTAGTTGTTTTCTCAGGAATCCTACCAGCACCTGGCATAGGTGAGTAATTACAAATGTTAAAATGTTGCATTTTTAATCTCTCTCAGTAGTGTCCTCCAAATTGATTAATATCACTGATCAAATAACAGCAATATTTAAATGATGAATAATGTTCTTTGCTTAAATATAGTTCCTAAAAATACCTTTAAAATGTTATACAGTAATCTTAATAGCACTGCACAGAGAAATTCATACTTGTTATAAAGTATAAGAGATTTCAGTGAACTAAGAGTGGGGGGGGTCACATTTTCTGTATTCACACCACTGTAATTAGTTTATTGTCAATTCTTCTTGGCAGGAATTCTAGATGCCTCCTTTAGTGTGTTATTTATTCTGGCACTTCAGATGTGAAAATTATAAACTCCATTACATGGATGAGGACAAGAAGGCTTGGCAAAGGATACCTGCACAGATGTGACAGTGCTTCTAAATAAAACCTTCCTCATATTCTTGTCCCTCAACATCTGGAAGTCAATGACTACTTGCCTGTAGTCTTCGATAAGCTCTCTGACCAAAATTGTGATGATGCATGCAACTACAGAATGTTTTATGTGCATCACCTTATTTTTGCAGTATTTTATTTAAAGGACAGGTTAGGGTGTGCAAAAATGTGACCCACTGGTTTTCTGGAATTCAATTATTGATGACATACATGACTTTGTTCTGTGCAATGCTATTTTGATTAAAGTCTAACATTATTAGAAGTTTTGTGACAAATTATCCAAACCATAAGTAATTCTACTGTTTTTGTTTCTTTTTCATAAGAAATCTGGAGGGTACTATAAGCCTGTATGAAGACAGAGAAAAGGTATATATATAGATATGGTGGACATGGCAATTCAACCACTTACCAAGTTTGTACAAAACAATATGTACAGGAATATTTTTTTGCCTTTGAGGACTCACAGACAGAATAATTTCTGTCACTTTTCTCTCCGACCCTTTATCAACTTGATGGCTTTGCACCTGGGTAACACCAGGAAATAAGATTATATAGGGAGCATACACAACATAGTTGGGAATGCTGCTTTTGGTGCATTTACTGTAATGAAAACTGCAATAATGTCAAGTGCCTCTTTAGTCAGTGCAGGAGCTTGTTTAAATGCTAATCAGCCAACAGTGATTAAAGGAAAAGATAATAGTTGACCTTTGCTCCTTCAAGCTGCTCCCTTCTCCTAATCCTCTTTATTCTCTAAGCTCCTCATAAAACTTTTAGGACTGCTTTAATTACCCCTTGCTATCACCAGATTCCCTGGGCACTAAGCAGGAAGCAGGCAGAACTCCACAGCAGACATGCACCAGCAGGAGGAAGAAGCTGACTTTGTACAGGGCTGAAAAAAATAATTTCACAGCCTCTGGCCCCAAGGATGACAATGATTTTTTTTATAAGAAACAATAGTACCTGTCCAGTCATCATCACTGAAAACAAGGTATTGAATTACTCCAATGCTGTATTCTAATAGTTCCCTACAAAGAGAATAATAAACAAGCTGGCTTGGTAAATGTTCATAGGTTCAAACCTTGATTGCAGTGGTGAAAAGAAAGCAAAAAAAACAATTAATCTTGTAATTGTATAGTTTAACGTGTGAAACGTGAAGGAGTTCACTCCAGGGATAGTTTGATAAAATCATATCACTAAGTACATGCTCTCGTCACAGAATTTGACAATACACTTAAAAAGAAAATATCCCAAGATTCAAATGTTCAAACTTATTAAAGCTATATAATAAAGATTTACTTTATATAGTACTGTACAGGATAAAAATATAAAAACCTAAATGTTTATATAAGCACTTGAAGTGATGTTATCTTAAATACTGTATATCTGAAAAAATAAGCTGAATTTGCTGTGGCAAATCACTAATCTCTGATGTAGGAAGAGTAAAATGTAACACATTTTGTATAGAGTCCCATTAAATGTTTTTTTACAAAATCACTTAAATACTGTTTACATAGCCCTCCAGTAAAATATTCTTTGAGCTGAAAAAATGGTCATGTGGATTCGTGAAATAGTGTCTCACTTTTGCTTTCTCTCCATATTTAAAGAAATGGCCACTACTCTCATTGAGAAAATGACTGAATATGGAGTGTGGATGAAGAGGTAGATTTACATATCATTTCCTGCAGCAAATCACTTCCAATTTTTATATATTCCTCTGAGGTCTAGATAATCCATTGCTATAAATAGCTGTTTCTGAATGATTCAATACCTTAGCTGGAGATGATTTTCTCAGATCCTACTCCTGCCATTAACAAGATGCAATTTTGCATCGTCCACATACAGTACCTGACAGTTTTCCTGAAAGGTGCTCTTTAAGAACTCGCAAATTTGCACCAGCTTCAGAGAAAAGGGGAAGTGGAGAGGTCACAATAAAAGCTTTGGAACTAGTGTTGGAACTCACTGGCTGAGTCAAAATGTCAGAAAAAAACTGTTTAGTTTGCAAATAAAATGAGACATTTAACAATAAAGATAGAGGCACACCGAAGCAACATTTTTAATGAAGTACAATTTGCCTTCACAATCAGCTGTTAAACAAAAGAGAACTTTTTACAAAATTAATGGAATACTGTCTGCAAAACAAAGGTTGCAAAATGAAATGTTTTAATTACTTATTATGAAAGTAATACATCAGAATAACTTCCTAGTCACAATTTATTACTATCCTTCATGTATTATCTACTATTGCTTTAAAGACAGGGGCCCCAGAAGAAAACAAAATGTTGGGCACTGTTCTCAATGTCATTTCTTAGGAGAATGTGTTCTGCAATTGAATCTGAATCTAGGATAAATGCAGTATTCTAATGTATTCTCCATTTGCACAGTAGACAAAAGAGTAATTTCAGAGAAGTAATTCAACTGCCACTGGCAGTCAGAATAACAATCTTCAATTATTTTTCTTCAGTCTTCTAGATGGCCTAAATGCCCTCTTCTCATTTACAATATTTGCATTTTCATGGTCTAGCACAAAATTTCACAAAAAAAAGTATATCAGTGGGTTAATAGAAAAAATCAAAATTGAGCTTGTTTTATTGAGTTGTTTATACATTGTTCCATTCTTTTAACCAATCATATTGCAATGAACATGTCTTAAAGGGTTAACACTATTCTTAGTATTCCTAATACATGTTTTTGAAAATTATGCAAATCTCATTTACTAAATCCTTGTAATAATAGTTTTGCAATCTTGTTTATCTCAACATTATGTATCAATAATTGAAATTAAAGTGATGATAATGTGAAAAAAGTAAGCAATACTACATGACAGGTTATGGCTAAATCAAAGCAATAACAATATTGCTCAAATGCACATCTAGGGCTAGTGCAAGGTTTCTACCCAATCCAACTGCAGGGAATTTACTTCATGAAATGCAAAATGATTTCTATGACATGTTTGAAACCCATGAGCAGGAAATTATATTTTTAATTACAGCATAAATTACAGCAATTCTCCTTCAAAATTCCTTTGAAACATTTTGGGAACAGTGCCCACCGTCATTTTACATTCAGATACATACAGTATCTGTTGTACTACTAATGCCCATTGAGTAACATTTACATACAAAGACGAGTTCTATGGAACTAAGCAGCATAAACATAATAAAACATTTAAGACGGACTTCATTTGTTCCCTATGGAATGCCCAAAGTGTGTGCAATCGTGTTGAAAAAAATATTTTTCCCTAATAAAAAGTGATTAAAAACCAACAGCTAAAACACACAATTTTAGAAAACCAAAACCTAGGAAAAGATTCATGCAAACTGAAATCCAAAAAGCTAAGGCACGTTTTTCTTGTATGGACTGAACTGCTGCGTAACATAAAAACCGATATTCAAAACACAGACAGCTCCAAGCTGTGACGGATTCATGAACTTCCACAGGGTGGCAGTAAATCTGCTCTGCGCAGACCTGTTACACAATTCCTCAGTCCTGATTAGAAGTCCGATACCTGCCCCGAGCCGAGTATCTGGTTTCAAGACGGTTTTTCACGTACAACATCGGACTCGGGCCGGGTTCGGTTTTTTTTCTAATAAGTGAAAATTAGTTATTATTTTATCTAAATTTATTTTTATTAGAAGAATTTCGTAACTCATTTTGCGCGCTCGTTCTCTCTCTCTCGTATGTGCGTAATACAGAGCAAAACCCAGTAATGCCTGCGCGCATATTCACTTTGCTTATAGCGCTAGCTTTGTTTAGAAGGCCTATTACGGTTATCATCCGTTCCCCACTTTAAAAAGTATTGCAGATTGATAAAATACCAGTTTTGCCTCAGTGCACGGCATTTTCTATCAACTCAAGCGCATAGCAGCCGAGCAAAGCACAGTAAAACGACGCCTGTGAGAATCCGCCTCCGTGTGTGCACGTGTGTCTACTAGCTCCGAGAGGAAGAGTGACCGATTTCAGGGTCAGGTCTCAAGGTCTCGGGTACGGGCCGGGTTCGGGCTTCAGTTTCATGCCCGTGCAGACCTCTAGTCCTGATACAAAAACCCAGTGCTTCTCAAACCTGAGCCCTGGCAACACAATTACATTTATATTGTGAAATAAAATGTTGTAAAATTAATATAATTAATTATATAACTATTAATTTCTGGCATAGTTTACCAAAAAATATTTTTGGTAAACTGGGCCAGTTTGCACACAACTTTCCAGTCTTCATTTAGGACTCATAATGTGATTTAAATTTAATCCCATTAAAAGGTTAAAATAATCAAAACATCTGTCACTAGCACCTAGACTGTCACACATGCTGGATGTGTAACATGTTATCATCACATGCTGGGATTTCAGGCCATTTTGCTGCAGTTTCATCTTTCATTATCATCATTACACGGAAAAAAAGTTTTTTCAACTGTTGCTAAAATAAAAGACACCAAAACATTTTGTGAACTTCAATTTCTGGGAAACGTATTTGCTAGTCTTGAAGATTAATTCTACATGAACACATTTCCATTCCTATAGATCCAAAAATACAAAGCAGAAGATGGCACGGTTTCAAACATCTACCAGCTGAAGTATGTTTTTAACTAGGCTTGTGATTGAAGTTGCCGATTTAAAATACATCCAAAGTGAAACAACAATTGCATATCCCATATTTAACTTGTATGTATACAAGTAAGGCAGTTATTTAATGGCACCTGTAATCTCATATACAGTACTATGTGGTGTTTATACTTGGACCCTATGACAGATTGTTTTCCCTACCATATACATATTTTTGTAAAAGTGGTAAGAATTCTGTGGAGTCTACACATACAGTACTGTATATTAAACAATATACATGCCATATATTATGCATTACATAGGTTAGAGTGCTACCCATTTTAAACCAAACTAGTTTTGAACTACTGTAGCACTGTCTGTAAAGAGCTGTCTGCATGTACCTGTAATGTACTTCTACATTGTATCATAACATAACTAAAATCTGAAGTATCGTTAAGCAATTCATATTCAACACGTACAGGAAGACAACAAAAATCACTGTTCTGTACTCAATGAGAGAATAGGGGAGGATAAAAGAGAAAAAAAGGAAATTCAGAAACTGTTTTTAATATTATGTTTTGTTTTTCTCTCGATAATTCTGATGTTTTGTCCTTCATTCGTTGTGTTGCCCAATTTTTATTCCTTTTTCTTTTGTTCACCCCCAAACATTTGCTCCCCTACCATCTAAGAATATGCCACTTCAGCTGAATTTACTACTCTTTTCACCTTAAAGACAGTATAATCTCACTAGATAACATGCAACTCAAGCATAACAAGCGTCATGCATCTTCAAGACGTAGTTTATATATTTTCCTTTCATGTATAATTTTAAATGCCTTGGCTCTATTTTTATTTCAATTGCCTATTTTTTAAATGATGGAATTTGCTCAGTAACCTTGATCACAGAGATCAGAGATGCAATATACACAGCAATGCTTCTAGAACAGCAGCAGCAAAGCTGTTCTGTGTTTTTTTTTTCTCAAACAGACAAAATCTGAAGAGCAGCACCGGTCAGTGTACAGCTAGGATATTAAAAAGAAAATGAACCCAGCCGCCAGCCTACATGGCCACATTTCCAAAGCAGCACCATTACCTGAAATACCAATCAAATGATTGTGAATGATCTGATTATGATACAGTAGTTCATAAAAAAATTAAATATTCACAGATGTTACTCACATAACTTCTAAAAAAGTTTCCCAGTTGTGTAAAAGATCGTTTCATGCTGTAATACCGTACATTCAGTTAAAACATTAAAAAATCTCAGTTACATCCTTCAAAGCATGTGCCAAACATTAGTTGTCACTAGCACTGATTACCAGAATACTACACTGCATTGGCAATATTTACACATTTTTAATTCACAATAATGTCATCATTTTATTAGGGTAAAGAATGCATACTTATTCTGACTTATTTTGGGAGAAAACGGTAAGCACCGTGTTAATCCATTAAAAACGGCAAATTTCAAGAAGTCTGAAAAATGCCAAAGGGTGAACATTCATTGCATCTATCTAAACCTTTTACAACAATGTACATTTGGAATATTTGTTTAGTTCAAACAAGAAAGGTGTTCCAACCACCCTCGAGGGATTCTTGACTATTGTCTTACCCTTCTGTCAGCACAAACACTCTTCAAACTACACCCTTCATGTGGAGAGAAAACAACTTGCTTATGTGCACTTAGCAATTAACTGAACATTCTTCTTTCTGATTTTGATTTAATTCAAAAGATGTCAGCCCACTGGCTATCAAATTTAGAATAAAGGCAACCCGTTATATTTTAAGGTACACTAGAATAATTAGAAATTAATTTGAAAAATATTCAGAACAGATGGAATGAGAAGCATTTCCATAAACCTTATTTGAAATTCACCACATTCCTTCAACAAGTATGAATTAGAGAAGCCATGGATCTCATTACTTGCTGCAATCTCTTCTGTCTACGAGTTTACAAAATACAAAGCATTTTTAGTCAGTATAAACTTAGAATGCTTTCTTTGTGTTGATTACATTTTTTTTTTGCTAGTGATGCATTTAACACTTAGAGAAATAATTACAGCACTTTGTGTCAAAGAAGTAAAAATAACTGAAATCCATGCACCTGTTCAGGTACTAGGACTGCTAAGGGGACAGAATCAATCAGTGGGATCATTCTCGATACTTTTACACGCGCCCCTCAAGTCCCCAGGGTTTTCAAAAACCGCCTGCACAAACTGACCAAACAGCCGGTCCATGTAGCTTTCTCCTCTCGGGAACAAGCCCTCTAGAAATCCGATGTGGCCACCGCGGGCTGTGACCAGGAGGGCAACGTTTGGTAACTGCTGGGCCTGCTCCACGGGGATAGCTGAAGGAAGAGAATTTACACAGCTGTCATAACACATCTCTGTTAAAGGGCAGGACAGTCACAAAGAAACCACTCAAACAGGAATTTAAATCTGCAGAATACATACAGTAGATGCAACAAAGACTATACTAGTACAGTATGTTACCACTTTGGTTGAGAATTGTATTGCTCCAAGCCCATGTGTTACCATTTTATAATGATACAGTTCAAAATGGAAACCACCATAGTACAGTTTTGTTTTCCTTTTCCAAAGCAGCCATTCTTTTCAACACCTAACATATTATCCTTTTTCTAAATACTGATCCTAGTGTAAGATAATGTTGGTGTTTAATCTCAGATAGCATTTAAATAATGAAGCAGACATGTCCGGTGTTTGCATTACACAAGACAAGTGTGTAGACCATCTTACTGTGCTCTGGGGAGAAGGGGTCATCTGCTGCATTAAGGCACAACACAGGGATGGCAGTGTGGGCCAGCTTGTAACAGGGACTGGCATCCCTGTAGTAATCTCGGCATGTCTTGTAGCCAAACATAACAGTGGTGTACCTCTCATCAAATTCACGGATAGTCCGAGACTAGAAAAGCAAAGCAGATGCAGTTTAATTTCAAATGTCCTCCATTCCAGCTTTCTGCTTCCTTTGTCCGCTTGGATAAAATGTGCTTGTAAATTCTGTTGGAATACCTGCAGTACATGGTCCACATCAACCACGGACTCCAGGATCTTCCTGTGCCTACAGACCAAACAGGGATTACAGCAATGTCAGACATGCCCGAGAGCTCTCAGTAATAAAAGGCGGCTCCCATGTATTCACGGCAGGGCTACCTGTTGACGGCTCGGCACAGGTTGGCAGCGAGGTGCCAGTTGAACAGCACCTTGTTGAGTGGTCTCTCCAGGGAAGCGCAGGACTCCAGAGTGTCCCAGCTCACAGACATGGTGAGACCTGCCAGCAGGCCAGCCTCATTGCCCTTCCGTGCCAGGTAATTCAATAGGAGCATCCTGAGGGACACGGAAAACCTTTCATTTTCATATAGTGGACTTCTTTAGACACATTTCAAGAGATACAGAACATGCCCAACAACATAATATTTCTTAAATGTGTTTTTTTTTGCTCAAACTTGTTTCTCTGGGAAATTATTACACGGTAGTTGGCACCCAGTCACTTGAACGATCCAGAGAGACCCTATAAGGGCAGTGACAGAGAAGGAGAAGGGACGCAAAGCAAAGAACGATGGACTCTGTCCTTTTACCACCAGTAAAACGAGGCCAGTGATGAAAGTTAAGGGTCTTATCCCCCCAACCTTTAAGTTTTAATATCCTCTGAAAACTTTCAAAAGCTGAAGCATTTTTACCTAGTCCATGTGCAATGTGAAAATTTAATGGCCTGGCATGGTTATTAATGACAATGTGGAGTGCCTTCAGTAAATCTTCTTTGCCAAGGAGTGTCTCCTCTGTAGCAGACCAGTAAGTGGCATTAGTTGGGATCAGAGGTAGGGCAGAAGTCGAAATGAGCAAAGTGAAATAAATGTATGGAGTTGTTCCTGAAGAGATATGCAAAACAGAGCGAACCTGGCCTCTATCTCACAAGACGCCTGAGTAGGTAGCTGCGTTAGCATGCACAGGCTGCAAAAGAACATTTAAATGTTTATACCGTGCTGAAAGGAAATGAAACACAATGTTCTGAAGAAGGCTCAAACAGCTGAAACATCGTGTTTTTCTTTCCAGCATGGAATAAACCTTTACCTGTTCACTATCTCACAATACTTATATACTATACTGAATTTTTTTTAAAAAAAAATCTTACCCTCCCAGTGAAATACCAGCTCCCATCAAGGGAGCCTTAGGATAAAGATCCTTAATGTGAGTAACCACACACTCCAGATCTGAAGTGTCAGCTGCAGAGAAGGTCTGTGGAGTCTAGAGAAGAAGATAAAGGACTGCCTTGAGAGATGAACAGGTGATTGCTCAGTGACTATCGTAGAAGGTTACCGAGAATCCTCAAGGGTTTTGTTGGGAAACGAAATCTGAGTTACAATGACATATGACTGCGCGTGTTGTTTCATTTTAAGATTTTCATGTGTTTAAAGTACAAGAATAAGTTCTGCACTCTAAGGTCCTTACCATTTCTTTGTGAAAAACAATTACAAAACTCTGTTTAACCAAGCTTCCTAGTAAAAACAATCACACTACTGCTTCAAGTTAGAAACAACTTGTTCAGATACAGAAAATCCTGATAAAGGTGAAGGAGGTTATTCACAAAACTAATATATCCACATTACAATATCACAATGACTGTTTTACCTTATTCATAAATCTTTTGTCAGGAAAAATTACATGACGGGAATATGATACTGGAAAATTCAAAGTAATGGAAAATTATTGTCAAAGCAAATAATAAAAAACAATACGTAAACAAGAGTCCGCTTCATTACTGAGCTGATAGTAAGGTAGCTTGTGCTAATGGCTTGAATTCTAATTAATTTCAGAGAAAAGGCAAAGAAAGACAAAATTCTCCACTCAATAACATTATTCTAAGAGAGGAGCTTATGTTTTTTTTTGCATAAGCAATGCTAAGTAGGTCACAAACAGACAGCATTAAATTATTTAAAATGTGAGTGTCATGGGTGTTAATTTGAAGGCTTCATAATTATACTTGTTCATTATAAGGGAATAAACAGTAGGTAACTACTTATCTTCAAATTTTCTTTACGGCATACACAACTAAAAATAGTGTGTAAAAGCAATTACAAGTACACCCTGTTCATTATTATTTCATAATACAAAATCATTTTTTTAAGCCATGGGAACTTTCTCCAGAATTCAAGTATATGTCAAATATTCAGTATTTCAATTATAACATACAAAAGTTACCAAATATGAAGAGGTCATTTAGTCCATATGGCCTGTCTGGTTACTAGCCTATATTTCTATTAGTTATAAAATGTTAATATTATAATAAATAATATTAAAAAATATTAGTTTTTCTTGAAATACATTAATGGGTATCAGCTTCAACAGCAAGGTTTGTAGCTTGTTTCTACACTCTCAAAGGCCTCTGTGTCAAGAAGAGCAAGAAAAAAATTGTATTTCTTTTCTTCGTTTCATTTCTGTTATGACAGTTAACGGAATAACTGATGTTACACAAAAACATATTATTGTATTGTATCAGGCAGCCTTTCAACACCACATCAGAATCACATCTCACTGTTACAACGGGTACTGTACAGAATTCACCCAAACACTTCAAGGGGCCACCATTACAGCATACAGTCATGGAGTCTCAATATTTGAAGTGCAATTCTTTGTCAACCTTACTTTCCTACAGTGAGACCAGACACCTTTAAATCACCACAAACACTAGACTCTATCCTGTTGTTGCTGGGATAGGCTCTGGCTCCCCCGCGACCCTGAATTGGATGAAGCAGTTAGAAAATGGATGGATAAAAATGTGCTTTTTGTAAGAAATCGGAACACATCTGGATTATTAAGAGAAGTTTACAATGACAGAAGTAACAATTAACAATGTCAGAAAAAATAGAAATGTGCATTATTTATTGGAATGGTTCATTACAAGCTCCATCAGGTTTCTTTACTTTAGGTCTGGAAACCTGGAGGCCCTATTATCAAGACACAGTGTTGATTTCACTCACCAGTAAGTCCTCACCCCCGAAGCCTCTGTTGTTAAACACCACAGTTCTAGAGAGAGTGCAATGTAAAGGTAAGAGAAGATTCCACATAAACCACCCATAAACCTATGCCCTGTGTGCACCAAAGAGCAAACCAAGAAGTAGCCCCAAAATAGGAGAGAACAGCTTATGAACCCATTTTGAAAGAAAGAATGAACTGGTAAGAATAACCCCAAAGCAATATGTTTATAATCATCGTATCCCTTAATACAGCACTTGTTCAAGGGTTTGGAAACGTACAAATATGCTGAGGAAAAACTACATAACTACAGATGTGCATTACGCCTCAGATATAATCTCTGGGTACTTGGTATCTCTGAATACATAAATGGTCTTAATCTAAATTTCAGAAATAGGGATGAAATTGGTGGTTTCTATTCACTCTGAATTTTGGATTACTTATATCTTTTCGAACCTTGTCGTGGTAGCTTTCTCTACTTTAAAAATGTATGAAAGATGTTAGTGAGAAATGAGTCCTATAAATGTATTGGTCACCCACGAAGTGCTCCCTTACAATTTATAAGGGGCTGTGTGACGGCTCAAATTGGGGTCATCGCCTGAATTACTGTTGAAAGTAACTCCTGCTCAAAGAAACCAACATACGGAGGATTTAATACACAAGTACCCCATACAGTGAGTGAAGAAACACACCGAGGTGTGGAAAAAGCACAGCGCCTGAAATATAGGCAGGTGGGAGGAGTCTGCCTACACTTTCTCATTCTCTGGTGTACATATCTGTGAACCGAGATGTGAAAAACAACTGGCCATTTAAAATAAATCAGGGGAGTACAGAGAAAAGTAATTGGTGACTCTAAATTCAAAATAAAGGCCTACATAATTTACTCATAAAAGTTTAAATGCCCCATCACAAGATTATTTACTGTATATTAAAGCTTCTGAGGTTTAACCATTTTTGTCAGTTTTTTGGTGCATTAATATTATGCAAAAACCTTTGGAACACAACATTTTTGTTCTTAGAATATCAGGGCATAGTGAATACAAGAGATTAATTACTCTTGCATGAATGCTGTTCACAAGTGCTACGCTACGGTTTCTATGCATGTCAAGCAATCACACCACTGTCACACCTTTACTTTTAAACTAAGAAACATTTTTATTAACAAGACAAGAGAGACCAAATGAGATCTTTAAACCACAGGAATAGATTTGTGTCAATGAAAAGATACTAATTCAACTATAACTGGATCTATCATGAGTACCAGTATCACTTTTTGCACAAGTTATTAGAGAAATAAATAAGAATTTTGTATATTGCATTAATTCACTTTATCAGTGAGATACCTGATGAGCTGATTTACCTGGTTTAATGTCATGCCTACTGATAATAAAATGCAAGCATGGGAAGGAAGAAAGGAACACTACTATGGGACATTTGTGAGCAGTATTTCTCAGCTGCTGAGCCTTCAGACATTAATGACTACACCGCAAAATGTTGGAATGTTCACATAAGAGAAAAATAGAAAATTAATAAATTAAATATTATTTAATATATATCTATAAGTTTTGTGGAATAGCTAAGTGTTGTGTTGCATGTTCAGTGCATACACACAAGACAGAAGCCACACTCTTAAGACTTTTATTAGCACTTCCACTACAGGACATACTGTTTTATCATTTTGACCAACATGAAAAACTGGAAATGTCTGAAACCACTTTAGAAATATGTCTTGTGTTTTATTGTCATTAATTCCTGCCAAAACATGCACTATCACATGGGAAAATTCAGATTAAACACTGAAATAAGTTTTGTTTAGAACAAATAATACTGTGCACGGGGAGATGTACATGTTTGTGGAAGAGGGGAGCAGTGTGCACATTTTGAAAAAAAATCAAAATTTTGCTGAGGGATAAAAAAGATTGAGAAACACTGCTAGAGACTAAACCAAGCCTGCGCACCACTCCTTGCATCTGGAGTGCTTACAGACAGCATGTTCTAGACTGATAAACATTTACCAAAAGACACAGTCCGTCAATGATAGGTCACATTCAGGGACACCATGAGTTACAGTACCCTGGCAAAATCAACACAATATTAAACTCTGTTTTGCTGACTGCTTTTTGCACTACAGATTATACTGCACCTGATAATTATCTACAATAAAACTGTGAGGAAAGCCATTACGATGACTCAATTTAGGCCGTAGTCTCACCTGTAACCCCGGCGTGTGGCCTGACTCACTGCATGAAGGATGTACGTCTGCCGGCTGTTTCCAGTCAGGCCTGGCAGAATTAGCACTGTGGGCCTCAGACCACAGTCCGGGAAGACAGCACTCTCCAGGTTGTCAACCCAGTCCAAAGAGATCTGACCACCATCCACTGTCCTGATCAGCTCACTGGAGACAAAACAACAGGAATCTTTAGATACAGTGACTAAGGTCCCACACACCAGTGACATGTGGTGCACTTTCAACTAAGTCATGTCAGAATAACTTGCTATTGTATTTTCAAATACATAATCTGAAACCATGAATACGCTCTAGAATATACACATACTTGTGAAATAACAACCGTCATTACTTGTAGATGAAATCTAAGTCGATCTTTCCTCACAAACAAAAAAGGATTGAAAAACAACAAGATACAGTTAAAGAAAAGAAACAATGAACTGCAAAAACAGGTAAAGAAAAAGGATATTGGAAAGACCAAAGGAGAAATTTAAGGGAACATTGTAATGGTGGTTAAAATAAATAATTTCAATTTCCTCGGTAATACAACAGCAAAGGGAACATTAAGAATGAAGTCAAATACTATATATTTGGAAAACTAATGGGAAAATGTCTAGACAATGAAAGGGAAATGCCTGTATAGGCAGCATAAGGTCAACATTCTGTATTAAACAGTATTAATGTCTTGGGTATTAGAAGCACTCAAGATTAATAAATCCCCGGGTTCCCATTGTATCCTACTGATTGTATTAATTGTAGTAAGGCAATAAAATAATTCTTTCAGAATATGGCATACATTGTTAATCACCATGTTTTAGAAAAGATAGTACTGTTGTTTAAATACATGTCTTCCCCTGACCGGCTGAAGGAATTGAATCTATATTATCTTGCACAGTGACATCTAGAAGGAGACCTCATACAAGCATTAGAAAATACTCAAAGGTATATCAACTTCAGGAAGAACAATGAAACATGACATGTGGAAACCATCTGAAAGTGTGTTTAAAACATGATGTTGCATAAATCACACAAGATGGACAAAAAGAAAAGTAATATCACTCAAGTCAGTGAGTGATGTACACGGAGGATGTACACGGAGAGAACATATAAAACTCAATGCAAATAGCACCCAGAGCCCCAATGCTAAATACTGCGTCATTATGCTGCCCACAAATGTGTGAGAGGTACAAATAAATATTGTGCAATTTATATCACCCTGCTTTTGTAATTTATGTTAAAATACAATTTGAAAAGGCATATTTTCAACCTCACACAGTAAACTGACATTACTCAGAAAGACACAGAAAAAAACTATGAGCGAAGTCATCGGTGGACTTTGCAAAAAAAAAGCAGCTGAATGTGGCTTTTCACCCACAATACACGTGGCTCCTCTCTTATTGAAGCATAAAGGAAGTTAGTTTCGGGTTAATGAATAAAGAAATCATATTACAAAAGCCCACAAGCTCCTAGCCCAGCTACACATTAACAACAGAAGTTATTCATTTTTGTCAACCTCTACAATTTGATCAATGAAAAAATGACCCTTTAATTAATCTCACATTTCTATTACGATGACAAATCTTTCACAAGAGCCCCCACAATTTTCTGAAATTCTCATACACATGACATCAATTATAAGTACTTGCATTTAAAAAGGACATCTGTATTAAGTAGCTATACCCATGTGTCCTCAGTGTATATTGACAGCTGAAGCATCAGTTTATTCCATTTTCGGAACAAAAAGGGTCACAGAAAAACTAGATCTCTATACTTAACCGAAAAGAACAATAAATTAAATAATCAAATTAAAGTCAATAACAGGATCAACAACTGGATTGAGGCTCGATGCACCCGGGACTCCAGCCAACCGCCCGTCACAGTGGACAGTTTTCCCTCTTTGAACTGTGGAAGGAAAGCGGACCACCCCAAGGAAACCCACGTGAACACTGGGAGAACACACAAACTCCACACAGATAGAACCCCAGGCCCAGAACTGAACACAGGGCCCCAGAGCTACAAGGCAGCAATGCGGACCACTGCGCTGCCATACCATCCATCATACAATGTACAATATACCGTAAAAACAGATAATAGATAAGAGATGGGGTTCTCACTTCCTGTAGCTGATGGGAGGGCTGGATTTGATGAAGACACGGGTCACGGTCTGAAGACGGCCTCCCCAGCACCAGGGTGTGGGTATGAATCGCTCAGCCACCACAGGGCAGTGTCGCTCCAGGAAGGCACGGAAGCCATCGCCACACACCAGGATCGGTGTCTGGATAACAGCAGAGAGAGTCACCACCCAGTGTGTCCTTACAAGTCTTTAAAAGTCTTACTACAGCTGCAAAGGTAGTGACAGAGGGAAAATTACAGCAGCTAAATTGGGCACCGCTGATGTTTATACCCCTCACTTGTACATATGCTGTTAGGAAGCGGGCGGTTGCACAAATAAAAGAAAAGAAAGTAAGTCTGTAAACATGAGGGTTTAATGTTTCTTTGAGGATTTAAACTAAGAATCTTACAAGATTTGCCAAGTAGTGTTATTTCTTACTGATTTCTTGCTGGTACTTTTTTATTTGTTGCTCTAGCTGTCTGAACTGAAGAGCAATTTTAAAAAGTAGTTTGGTGCTAATAAAAGATGTTCAAAATATATATTTTTCAAATTGTTAAAGGAAACGATAAAAAATTAACCAATTTAAAGATCTCAAAACAACACTCCCCAGTGCATACAGTATGTGTACTGTAGCTGTGTGATTAGTAATAAACTGTAATTGAACCATGGCAAAACTGAGTAATTTCTCTATTTGACATACACTGTCACTGTGGTTGTGCAATCAGGCCTGAGCACCACAGCTGTTGTAGTTTTGGCCATAACTGAGCCTAGTGATTGCCGTGGTTCTCTTTGAGGAGACTAACCTGGCCCTCACATCCCCAGACGGAATAAATGAAGGCAGTAACAGCACCGAGGATCACAGCACAGGGTCGAGTGAGGTAGTCCAAGCACACTTTCCACAAATCACCGTGAGGTAGTTGCATGGCTATATAGTTTAAAACAGGTAGCATATTGCGATACCGCAGCACCGATATAAACACCACTTGGAGATCTGACCTCTAAACCAAATCTAACAAAAAAAAGGCCAAGTGAAATCTGGTGTTGGAAAATTACACAATTACCATAAACTGAACGGGAACCCTTAAAAGTGACAATGCAAGCAGTCCGCGAAGCAGCAAATTCCTTTGCGAAATTGCAGAAACTAAGAAAAGCCACAAGAAAAGGCGATCTGGCAGGATGCGTAAATACCGTGAAAACTGTGCTTGTGATAAACACATATGATTACTGTAATTCACAATAAGGCACCTAGAATATCTCATGCGGCATCTGCATTCTTCAGTTACAGCACAGAATCCCGACAGTGCTCCGCTCTTTTAGAGCGGATCTGAGGTAAGGGAAGGTACAGTATCGGAGTAAAAGAGCTAACGACGTTACAGCATTCTGTGCCAATCTGTCTAACTAGCATGCTAATTCAAAATGTTTCCGTTGTGCAGTCCACCGCTAGAACCTTAGACTTCCTAAGCTCTTTTAAGTTAATTATATATACATTCCGGCTACCACAGTGTCACATTCACAAATGACTTCTACAAGTAAATGTTTCATTCTCCAAAACTATAAACATAAAAACAGAACAACCACCGACAAAGACAACATAAAGCAAAATGCAGGAAGGTCAGCTAGTCATTGCGGTGTCAAGATATAAAACACCGCACTGATCAATTCGCCTGGACCCAAACATAGCTGTCCCCAAACATGCCTTAAAAAGAAACATGTATAAGATTGCTATTTAGTCGTCCTTTCCTCTCCAGTCCCGGTGCTTCTGTCTTAATATTCCCAAGAACTTCAAGTGCCACCAAAACGTAAAATATGTTTTGCGAATGGCGGTATCTCAAGGTTGTAAATTGATCCTCACTAGATTCAGGAAACAGAAAGAAAACCTGTCAGCTGATGTGACATCAGAAAAGTAGGCGTTTCTATCAGATTGCTTTTGTCTTTTTCTGTTTTTGCTCTTGCCAAGTTTTTAATTGCAAGCAAATTGATTTTAAATGTGCTTTTTAAATAATCTATTAGCTTTTAGTAAGTTAAATAAAAAAACCTCGTACTTTGCGTTTCTTTATCAGTCCCATCTGTTTCAGTTGAAGAACGTTTAGACACAAATAAAAGAGAAAATTTTTCATTAGTAAATTGAAGAGATAATTCATAAACTTGAGTATGCTGAAGTTTCTAAATACAATACAGTACGAAAAACAGACGTGTTCGTGTAAACTTTGTAAATGAGGTATTCGTGTTTTACGATAACTGTTTCCCGACTAAAGTCCATTACTTTTTTGTTAGTGTAAACATTATATTTAGTAGCTAACATTTGTTCATCTCCAATTAAGTTAATTGTAAAAAGTTTATCATTTTTGTTGTAAGAAGAACAGCACATAAATATACAGTATAAAGAATTTTATCGTATACTGGGTCACTGAAAGCAGCAGTTAGTACGCTGTTCTGTACTAAACTAGCATGCTAAATGCAACAAACATGGCTGCTGAAATCAGTCTCCAGCTCCATACTAAAAATGTTCTCATTTACCCAAAGTAACAGCTGCTGTAATGATATTACATTCAGGACTAAGTTAGTACAGGTCTTGCTAATCATCCATACATTTTTTTTATGGTCAAAGGCAAGCCAGAGCCTATCCCAGCCAGCAAAGGGCACAAGGCAGCATATACCCTGGACAGGACATCAGTCCATCACAGGGCAGAGACACAAACAAACACACACAGCAGGGCCAATTTTCCCATGATCACAGGGAGAATGTGGAGAGAGGGACTGTACAGAGCAGCTCTCGTGGCTCACATGAGAAGATCTGGTACCCTTATTCCCTTATTATTACAGCAGGGCATGCTAATCACAGAGAGTAAAAGCGAGGAGAAGAGGGAGAGAAAGACAGGTGCTGTTCTTCAGAAAGTCCCAGGCAATAAAAAAGAGAGAGCAGTGGTCTCTCAGTCCTTTTATAGGGGTGAAAAAGGCAGGAAAGGGGTGATCCAGAGGGGAAGTGGAAAAAGGCATAGTCCATTCTCAGGGGGTGAGGGAGTATATGAGTGAGTTACTGACTTCTGAGATCTAGATTGAGATCTTATTCTGTAAAGGGACGTAAACTGCTCTTAAGGCAAACCAGATACAGTAGTTACACAGAATGTGTCTCTTAGAGATGGAACAGGTGACTCATCCCAACCCTTAGCAAGATTGTGGAGGACAGTGTGTGACGCAGTGATGCTGCTGGCTTGTACTGGATGGGTACATAGACCAAATTAGAGACAAGCAAAGAGCTGTTTTAAAATCCCAAAGATTCTCTCAGTGTGGGCTCTTACTTTATTATCATGTATCACTTATTGACTGCTCTATCACAGCTCTGTATGATACGTGTGGGGATGCAATGACTCCTCTGATTGTGTAAAAATCACAGTGCTCTCGTGTGCACACATAATATCGCCACCACAAAAACACAGTGGCAAATAAAAAATAAGATTGACATAACCTGGAGTGTCAGGTCATTATTCAGCAAAACAATTGAGCCAAAGAGGATCAATACTTATTTTATTGTGTTTATACAGTACAGCATATTCACACTCTCATCTAGACTATGTGAGGATGCAATAGAAAAGCAAAATAATGTTAGAATATATTGTAAAAAGTCATTGAATTCAAATCAAGGGATGTTATATTAATATTTTCAAATACTCTACTAAGACCTCATTTAGAATATAGTGTACATTTGTGGTCACGATATTATAAAAATATATTGTTGCTAGGGTGTTATTTTGATGAAGTGGTTAACATTGCTGCTTTCAGTGCTGGAGCCCTGGGTTCAGTTTCTGGGGTGTTATCTGCATTGAGTTTGAACTTGAACTTAAACTTTATTGCCATATGTAATCGATACATGTACTGGTACAATGGAATTCTTACAGAAAGTCTCTCAATTGTTAAAAAAATGTGTAAAAAAGTGCAGATAGTGCATCAAGACAATATACTGTAATGCGATGGGTTTGGCGATGATGGAGACAGGAATTCAGGCTCTTGTTAACTGAGAACACAGCGCTTTATTAATCGGATGTGCGTCCAGCACAACAACCACAACAGGGGGAGAGAGAGAGAGACGGACAAACAGGCTACAACACACTGGGGTCAATTCAGGTACAGTTACACAGGTATAAGGTAGAAATAGGGTACATGTATAAAAGGGGTGCAAAACCAGAGAAACTATTTACAGTCCGGGCGATCTCGCGACTGTGTACACCAGTTCCACAATTGGTCAGCTGCACTGGCCAGTGGCTCTCCTAGTCCCCGCCCCGGCCACCACTACTCCCGTCCTGCCCCTCGCCGCGCACCCCAGCCGGGCGCTCTTCAGGCCGCAAAGCCAGGCGAGAGTGCTACAATACAAACAGAGTAGATAGATAGATAAGACTTTATTGATCCCAAATGGAAATTGATGACAATCAATTGTAGACAAGTAGAAGCAAACAGTTCGAATGTAAACAATGCAGACATGTAAACTATTACTGCAGATGTGCAATAAATAAAATTACAATGAGGTAGATGGTGTAGATGTGGTCGAAGGGGCATGGCCAAATGTGCCCGCCAATTGCACTGCTTGTGTGTAGAAGCTATTAAAGAATCTAGTGATAAGTGTCCATATGCTCTTGTTTCTCTTGCCTGAGGGCAATGGGGTTAAGAGCTCATGCCTGGGGTGGTGACTGTCCTCTGTGATGGCCAGAATTCTACCATGGCAGCAGCCCACATAGAGCTGTTTAATCTCGGTGAGACCACAGCCGATGATCTTCTGGGCCACATTCACAATTCTCTGCAGTGCCTTTCTCTCCCGAGAAAAGGTTTTGCCATACCACACAGTGAGAGCGTTCTCAGTGCAGCGGTAGAAATTCACCAACACAGGTATTAGCGTCCCCCATCACTTGAGGCACCTCAGGAAATAGAGGCACTGCTGAGCCTTCTTCAAGATAATGTCCGTGTTTACAGTCCAGGTTAGGTCATTAGAAATGTGAATTCACAAAAACCTAGAACTGGTGACTGTTTCCACTTCCTTCCATCAATACTGAGTGGGCTATGAGTGTGCAGCCTGTGTCTCCAAAAGTCCACTCTTTGTTCTTTTGTTTTACTCACGTTCAAGTCCAGGTTATTGCTATGACACCACCTCATATATCTTGATAACTAATGAAGTAAGTGTAGACAGGACCTTTGCTGCAAGTCAGTACATTTATACTTCACTGCTCCTATAAGAACAGACCTTGCAAAGAATGCCTTGAATGGAATCTGTAGATCTGCTGTTTTCTTTGATCTATTCTTAGAAGAATGCTAATTCATTATTTGTAAGGCTACCTGAAAAACTGGATTGTTGAGTTTTTTCTATTTGTATTCTTTTTACAACATAAGTAAAAAGAGACTGTCCAAGGTGTCACCAACAATAAGGAGAATAATTTCAAACTAGACTGTAACAATGTGTAAAACTCAAGTGTCACACAGTTAATCTGATTCTTGTTGATATTCAACATGGGTTTAGAAAAAGGGTGTCTTGCTTAACCCATTAGACTTCTTTCAATAAGCAACAACAGTAATGGATTTTAACAAAGCACCTGATATAGTATTATTGTGAGTCAGGGGGGTTTTTAAAATGTCTGTAAGAAGTAATGCAACTTATTCTAGAAAGGGATCTTTACCCATGCCAAGGTTCCAGTTTGTCTGGGGTCTCTAGATAGTGAGTATCAGTGTACTGACACAGCTGTGAATGGTATCTGGTAAAATAACAGCCTAGTTTGACTGGACCACATAATGGGTTACCATGTCAATTCAGAAACACTGGCCCAGAGACACAAGAGAGTTCAACGAGACGAACAGAAGCTAATAATTTCTCCATGTAAGTTCTCTATTGGGCATGTGGCTTTCCTCCAGGTGCCCTGGTTTCCTTCTGCAGTCCAAAGACATACTGGTGGGTTAATGGCTTCTGGGAAAATTAGCCCTGGTGTGAGTGTGTATGTGTGCCCTGGGTTGGAGTTGAATCCTATCCAGGTATCCTGCCTTATACCTGTTGCTTGCTGGGACAGGCTCCAGCTCCCTTGCAACCCTGTATTGGATAAAGTGGTTAGAAAATGGATGGATGAAATATGTAATGATGTTCTTAAAATGTGCATAGAATGGCTTATGTAATTAAATTCTACCCTTCATATTTTTGTAGGGGTTAAATCATATTCACCAGATAACACTAGATGCATCACACTTACCCAAGATGCAATGTTTCTCACTCTTCAACGTCCCTGTTGTCTTCAAGTAATATCACTCTTAGGAAGATACTGCTGAACTAAATTGGTACTTGCTGTCATCATGATTAAGGCATAGCAGGGTGTTCGTTAAGGGGAATTGGAATAAGATCCATTCTGCCACTAGATGCGATAGTCGAAGGCCTTTATCACGTGTAAATAGTTTCACTGGGTGTCAAATTGTTGTTATTATTATTCTTATTATTGAGAGGTAGATTACATATTCTTACATCGCTATTAATGATGTTTTGGATATATAAAGTGCTTTTACAGTTTTAGTAATAGTTGGATTTTAGGAAACAGTCAGGAGAGACTGTTAGAGTTTAGCAGTAATAGAGTAATGGGCTTCTCTTGAGTCTTTGGAGTACGAGACCTACAGTATGATCTCTGCAAAAAGAAGTCTTCTGCAACATACAGTGTTGTCCTCATGAGTTCTAATCTGTTCTGATTGCTGCAGCAACCTTGTTTACGATAGTGATCAGACACAAAGACAATTTTGACTTTGAAACCTAGGAGTTTAAAAGTATGTAAATAAAATGACCAGAAATAAAAATGCTGACATTTTACCTATGTAGTTAAGGTTGCACAGAGAGATACAGAACGCTGTACATTTTAGAACATCAATACATTTTCTTTACAAGGTTAATTAGCAAGCTTGATTAATATAACAAATGGCTTCAATGTATATCTAACATAATCCAGAGTCATGGAGGGATACAGGCTGATAATCTGTCATTATCATATTACTGACATATCTGCTTTTTGATTCAAGAGGTCAGAGCACTTTCACTGTGAGGAGTCCTACACCTGGATTATTACTGTTCATTTTGATTTGATTTTTGACATGTTGTAGTCAATTGGGGAGTTTGCATTTCCTCCCAGTGTTTGCTACAGAGAGTCTGATCAAAAACATGCAGATCAGGTTTGATCAGGTATTCTAAATTTCCTAATTTCACGGTAAGAGTCTGTCCCCAGCATGACCAGTGTATGGGCTTTGATCCAAATACGACCAACGAGCTAGTTTCAAGTACAACTAATACTGGTCATGATTTAAAAAGAACCAAATAAGCATGGTAGTCTGAATGGCTTCCTCTCATTTTATCAATTAGTTTTCCTAATGCAACAAAGCTCTTATGTTTCACTCCCAAAACACATGAAGGGCGCTAATCTCCCAGCACCACAGAATGTCAAAGTTTTACAATTACTCTTTTCAAACTGGGTAGCAGGGGAAAAAATTGTATTCCTAACTTGAAAATGAAAGTTAACCTTTCAGCTAGGACTCATTTAATCCATAAAGTTAAAATGAATTTAATAGCTGAGATCTGCAAGATGATGAGGTTCAATTGCAATAAATAAGACATCATCTGAATATTTTGGTTGCTGAAAACAAACTGCGGATAGTCTTCCTAGTTATGCTTTTCGCAAAGAAATTAAACCTGTTTTGGAGCAAACTATTTCTCAGAACAATCTCTCAGGTTGTAGTGTTTACTGATATGTCATATGTGCAGCCACCTTTAACTCCTCCTACTTTTTCAAGGTATTAGTTACAGAAAGCATGTGAGTCTTTTTCATCCACACACAGGGATCTGTTGTCTGATGTGCTGTCCCTACAGTAACATTTCTGCTGTGTCACAATGGGTTCAAGGCTGTTTATAATTCTGCTTGTGGTGCATTCTGGTGAGTGAAATATCTCTCATTTATTATAAAGAATAAAAAAATAAATGTGTTGACTTAATACTCTGACATTAAATTAATATGAAGAAAGAAATCACAAAAGTAGGAAAGGTAAGAACACATACCACATGGTGAAGGGTTGAACATTAAAGACCTAAAGAAATATAGTCAGGTTTAATATCCTCCATTTTGAAGTCAAGTATTCCAAAGGAACCGAGTAAATATGATGTTTCACACATGTAGCTAAAGAAAAGTATTTGTATTAAAAAAGTATTTTTAACAGACTGACTTGATTAGCCTAGTCTGTCAGCAGCTGTATCACTCTGCAACTCATACAGTACCTAGCAACACACCGAAGGTAAGCAGGTATGAGCCTACTGGAAGAGTATTAGAAGGGCCAGTAGTTCACAGGCGTTCACCCTGTGTGGCTTTATGCCCCAGTATAGTGACGGGGACACTATACTGTAAAACAGCCCTGTCCTTCTGGTGAGATGTAAAACCGAGGCCCTGACTCTCTCTGGTCATTACAAATCCAAGGGCATTTCTCAAAAAAGATAGGAGTGTTACCCTGGCATGCTGGCCAAACGTCCCCCTGGCGTTTACCAGTCATGGCCTCCTAATAATCCCCATCTGTGAATTTGCTTCATCACACTGCTCTCCTCCCCACTGATAGCTGATGTGTGGTCAGCGTTCTGACACACTATGGTTGCCGTCATATCATCCAGGTGGATGCTGCGAATTGGTGGTGGTGGAGGGGAGTCCCCATTACCTGTAAAGTGCATTGAGTGGAGTGTCCTCAAAACACTGTAGAAGTGTACGGAATTATTATTGTTATTAATTTTTTTTAATCTGCATTCTGCATTTACAATTGTTTTCTACTTGTGTTTAGGATGATCTTTCATATCAGTTAATATGCTTAAATGACAATGGAGTTAAATGCATGTAGTTATTTAAAATCTTAAAATTATGTTTTTGATTTTTGTTCCTGCATGTTTCAAAACAGTGACAACAACCTTCTTGCAAGGGCAAATTTCTCTTTTCCCTGTTTTTGAAATGGCATTCGTCATATGCTTACACAATTTGTTTACAGTTTACGTTATGTCCATTTAAATTTAAGATTCCTCTAGCAGTTCTTATACACTCTTTATTGATTCTCAATCATGACCTAACCCAGGGCTGGCTGATCATTATGTCAGAAACTGGGGGAGGGAGTGTGGCGTGGGGCGCTGTGGGGTATGAGAGTGTGTGTGTTGGGACAGGGGGTGGGTATTGTGCCAGAATCTGCCTGCAGAAAGGTTTCCCAGGCTACTGTCTGCCCTGATCTCTAGTCTTATACAGGAAGTAAATGCAAAATTAGAGTTTCTTTATTGTAAATGAACCCTGCAATTGGCTGTCATGCTCTACAATATTTAAAGAATGAAGTTTGGCCAGTCACTGCTTGCATGACGTCAGGATCAGCCAGTGATTGCTTTGGTAACACTCAAGGATTAATGCCTTCTGTCTTGACAGTGGCACAATGTTCCTTGTTCCTTATAGAGTCACCTCTTCTTTCTGGTTTTTCTGGTTGTCTGATGACAATAGTTGGTTGATGTCTGTTATTAATACAAAATGCCATTTTTGTTTTATAGAATTCAGAAAAACATTCCTCAAGGAATTCCATTTATAGATTCATTTCAATTCTTATCAGTCTGAAATCCAGTTTTCAAAAGCAACGGGGGGTGGGTATTGTGCCAGAATCTGCCTGCAGAAAGATTTCCCAGGCTATTGTCTGCCCTGATCTCTAGTCCTATACGGGAAGCAAAAGCAAAATTAGAGTTTCTTTATTGTAAATGAACCCTGCAATTGGCTGTCATGCTCTACAATATTTAAAGAATGAAGTTTGGCCAGTCACTGCTTGCATGACGTCAGGATCAGCCAGTGATTGCTTTGGTAACACTCAAGGATTAATGCCTTCTGTCTTGACAGTGGCACAATGTTCCTTGTTCCTTATAGAGTCACCTCTTCTTTCTGGTTTTTCTGGTTGTCTGATGACAATAGTTGGTTGATGTCTGTTATTAATACAAAATGCCATTTTTGTTTTATAGAATTCAGAAAAACATTCCTCAAGGAATTCCATTTATAGATTCATTTCAATTCTCATCAGTCTAAAATCCAGTTTTCAATACAGACATGAGCAGGACAGCAGGCTTTTGAACTCAGCTGACAGCATTATCAGCATTTATATTAGACAATTGCTAATTGGACAGATATAGCTATTTAAAATGATAAAAATCAAAAGAAAGTGTTTTAATAGTAATAACATCTGTGTCATTTCAGCCAGCAAATACTGTACCATAACAGTAGATCAAGTAAAACAGAAGAGTACTAGCACATAATATTATAAGGGATAATTTTTAATGGAGTTAACACTCATTAAAGTTTCGTATTATGCATTAAACCACCAATATATTAATATTAAAAATAAAAATACAATAACAATGAGAAAGAAACAGTTCAATAGCAGGAAGATACACTTTGTTAATATGTTAATAAAATACCAATCACGTGGTTTAGAAAGATTTTAAATACCTAATTTCTAATGTTAAATCTCCTTTGTGAAAAAAACATACTAGATCTAAAGCAGTTAATAATAATAAAGGAGACCATAGAGAACACTGACTGATCAATTGGTAAACAAATGGTATCTATGACCATTTGTGTATTAATAATCAATACATCAATAATTTGGCCTTATATAGTGCCTTTCAGTCAAGAGCAATCTCAAGGCAGTTTACATAAATTCTACATTAAAAATGTGCAATAAGTGTATAAAATACAAACATATATAAATTATTAAATTCATAGAAAAATATGTTAGTAATTGAAGGCCATCGAGAAGCCTTGAGGTGAAGTGGTAGAAATTTAATGAAAGAGAACCATCTAACTCAAAAGATAAATCGGTGGTCTGAGAATGTAAGTAAATAATGGAACAAGAACAATAACATACAAAAATGAATAGGAATTTAGTAGCAGAGGCGCAGATTAAAGTACTGCCATGAGATGGTTGAAACAAGCATTTAAATGATGAAATATTCAAGTAAAAAAAAAAGAGAGAGATCGACTCAAAACAGATCAGTGACACAGCTGCAGCAGTGTATGCAGAATGACAACAGAATAACTCCCCGAGTATCAGATATTCATGTGAGAGTATACTTGCCTTCTTTGTGCAACCAAAAAAGCGCTTGGATTCTTAGAAATTAAGTTACAGGAGTTCATATCCATAACACCCAGAGCTCAGGATAATGAGGACAAACCCTATAGACGGTGTGAAGTCTGACATGAAGAGAGTGACCTCTGCTGAAAAGAAATAAGATTACACCTATGTGATGAAGGATGACACAGCACAAATATGAGCCTTGTAAAATAAATAAAAGTAAACTTTCCTGAACTTTCTTCTGGGTCTCATTTTGTTTTGTTTTGAAATATATTTATACAAATGCTTGGCAGTTTACACTTTTTGAAAAACAGCAATTAGCTACTTACCTACGCAAAGATCTAATTAAGAGATCTTTGCGTGAAAATGACTTGTTGTGGCATCTTTTAAAAATGCTTAATTTTGTAACTGTCAATGGTTTTGATACTTGTAATTTAAAAACAAATGATAAAATCCTGAAAAATCTATTGCTTGTGTCTGAAGCTCAGAATTGAATTGATCTCACCGTGATGAAATAATACAGCTGAAGGTGAGAAGATATAGGTCAGTACAGAAATGTACCATCATTCTTCTTTTATTTTCTTCTTCAGTGTCTTCCATCGATGAAAGAAAAGCATTAGAGGGGACAGAAGTCATTCTTCCTTGCTTTGGTAATGTAAGTGAGGTTGAATCTGGAGTGGTCAGATGGTACAAAGCAGGGCTTGAGAATCCAGTCCTAGATCTCAACATAAATGAAGACAAACACACTCAATACTCAGAGGACTTCTTGCTTTCTGGAGATCCGTTGCTCTTTGATTTCTCCTTGAGTATTTTGAATGTCCAAGAGCAGAATGCTGGAACTTACAGCTGTTTGGGAAGAAATGGAGAGAATTACACTGCAATAAATACCGTTGTACTGCTTGTGAAAGGTGAGTAAAGATAATGATATATTCAGATTTCCTGTTTCAATCTGCATCTTGAATATACATATGTATTCTATATACAGTACTTTGCAAATGTTTCCCCACTTTTCTGATGATGTCCCATTTTTGTTGAATTACAAATGATGTGTTCACATTTTTTAGACAGAACACTTTAATGGGTGAAATATCCAACTCAAGATTTCGATTGGGCCACTCAAGGGCACTCACTCTCTTCTTGACAAAACCACTCCAGTGTGGCTTTGGCCTTATAAGTATTCATTGTGCTGAAATGTGGATTTTCTCTAGAAGTTTTAGATTACATTACATTTGTTGTTGTGAATGATGTGCAATAGGTAATGATCTTAAATCTTACTTCTATGCTAAAGAGTGCTTATTTGCAGTTAGGGTTTCTCCTGGTTCTATATTGCATCTCTGTAGTATTCTCCTTCAGCCATTCTTTAACTGGTTACTGCCTTGAAAGTGTAGCGTTGAAGCAGAAGAACCACGAATGCTCAGTAGCTCCGTGTTTAGTATTGTATCTTTTAAGTTTATGCTGCAATGTGAAATGAATGCACCATACAGTATGTTTCCATACTCCTGTGAGACAGAATGTTACAAGCCTCTATACTATTTAGGTTCAAATTTATTTAATACATTTTTTCCGATTTCTTTGAACAGACATGACTTTTTAAATTGTATGTGTGTGTATATATAACTTGGTTTATGGAAAACACACTTTTTTTACATTTATGATCCACCGTGCTCATATTCAGCTTATGAGTGCCGGTATGTTCTGTCTATAGTCTTCTTTCACAAAGAGAGAAGGAAAGAAAAATGAAAGAAATTGAAACAAGAATCAACAAGAACACAGTAAACAATGTACTGACTGTATCAACTTTCAAATAACGCCTTCAACAAAACAGTACAACCTTTTACTTCAAATAATGTTGTTTCAATAATGAGTGCCCCATTCTAAAAGCTGCATGTACAGTAACTGTGTAATTGTGTAAAACTTAATTTTATTGTGTGCTTTACAGTTCCTTCCACTCTTGTGCCAGTTCCCTTGCCCGAATTAAGACACAAACATAACGACAATGATGGTGATGATGATAATGACAGTTATGAGGACAACTACCTCAAACCTGAAGCCACAGGAAAATTTCCAATAGCAGCCATTGTTGTACCTGTTGTAATTGGGATACTCCTAGTGGCTGCAATTGTTTTGGGTGAGTAAATGTAACAGGGCCCTGGTGTGAGTGTGTGCATACCAGTGTCTGTGTGTCTGCCCTCCATTGAACTGGTGTCCCGTCCATTGTATATCCTGCCTTGTGCCTGTTGCTTCCCAGGAGAGGCTCCGGCTTCCCCTCAGGCCAGAATAGGATAAAAAGGTTAGAAAATGGATAGCTGTTACAAGACATTACATTCTATTGCAGAAAAGGATCCCTGGCCTTGAAAATCTGGAGATTATAGGATTCTCCTGCAGCAGATCTCTTGCAGATCTACTGTAGTCTTTGGTGTAATGGAGGATGTCACTGGCTAAGGAGCAGCACTGTGTATGCTCTGACTGACCTTGATCGATTCTTGATGGGGTCAGAGTCATCTGCAAGCCATGACATCAGATGAATTGAAAAATAAAAGTATCACCGTAACCCAACAGAGATGTGCTGTATTACCATCTAACATAATACACTAATAAGATTTCAGTCCCTTTTGAAAGGGAGGCCTCAATGGTAAGAATCTGGATGGAAGGCAAGTGAAAAGAGGAGTACATTGTACTAAGCTTTTCCAAAGAGTGAAATACACCCTGTAGTTGTATGAGATGGAAGTGGCACATCCATACAAATGGAGTGCCCTTGCAGCGCTCTGAAATACAGGGAGAGACGATTTTTAACATTACATTCGTGTGAGACTACAATCTATCAAAATGTGACTGACTACAGTGTTCTTTTTATTGGATCAGCTCACGGCTTCTGGTTTTATATGTTCTCAGTGTCAACATAAAGAATGAACTTATGCATTATTATGTCTGAAAAATATTACTTTCATACTACAGAGGTGACAGTCATTCATTTCCACATTTTATTTTCATAGGCGTTATTCTGTACAAGAAATACTCCCACAGCAGCCCAAAAAAGGTAAAAGATGTCATTTTTATGCATGTGACAATAGGAAAAAAAGTACATGCTTATTCAGTTTTATGTACACATTACAAAATGTACACAGTGTAAAAAGTATTTTGCATTAGAGTGGCCATTCTTTGCCAAGGATTCCTTTAATGTAAACTTAGAGTAAAAGTATGTATTCTAAGAAAATGTTAAACATTGCTATGCTGAAACCTATCAAGAAATACCATTTTGTCAATAATATTCATTTTAAATGAATAGTAATACTGAATGATGGTACTGTAAATGTTTATCATGTTAAACGCCTTATCTTAATTATATTTCCCCACAGCTAAACCAAGTCTCAATCAAGAAGCCCATCCCGAAGGCTGTAGAAAACATCTATGAAGAGAAACCTTATTACATAAACTTTACCTCTTTTCCCATAGAGTAGATGTCTCACTTTTGGACAAGAACTGCAGAAGCATTTTTGTCCAAGAACTTTGCATAACCTTAAGTCTTGCTACCAAAAATATTTTCTCAATCAAAGCACCTTATGTCAGAGTTAAAAATGGAAATAAATAGAACATGTAGATAAAATTCGTACATTAATACAGATTATTCTTTAAAAAATGTGTTTGTCATATATTTAGGCACAACCTTAAACAGATCCACACCATTTGAGATTTAAAGTTTTTCTCATGAAATGCAATTTCAATCATGAACTGAAAGTAGGAAAAGAACTCAGGTAGGACAGGTATTCAATATAGATGTTTTACTTTTATTTCAGTAAATTAAAATATATTGTAGCACCTACAAAGTTCTAGCATTCTCAAGGGGCAATTAAGAACAGGATGAACTATGCCATAGAGGAAATTTCTTCCTCAAAATATGTTTGAATTCCCTTTGATGAGTTCTTAAAATTGGCATGGGATATGAAAAAAAAAAGAAATCAAAGTAAGGGATTAATTGATAATTGACCAACAGTGGTTACAACTGTTTTAATCTTGTTGACTGGGATCCACTCCAAATTACTAAGTCTGAGGTATAGATGGGAATTGGTAATATTCAAAGCCAATAAAAAATGTTTAGGTGCACTACCAAAAAGAAAATATCAATACACTGAAGAATCACTGCATTTCATCTACTCATTTAATGCTTATCTCTTGCACAAGAAATGAGTGAATGAACACAGGAAAATGGACTCTGTAAATAAAAATAGTTTATATGTCCAGTACCTGCATACTGTATATAGACATACTTCATTCACTTTGCTTCAGTAAAATACCAAGCTATGTTACAACAGACAAGTCTTATTTTAATGTCCTGTTTACACCCACTCCTAAACCAGTCAATATTCAACTATTGTGTGCTTAACTTGGTAAGCATCCTGTGCTTCAAGATGCAAAATAGACTCCAAGAGGGCAATGGCAGTGTTTATTTTTAATTTTCTTTTTCATATTTTCTGTCGTGTGATCAATCTGTAAAAAATTATAAAACAATATGAACAGTGTATCATGATGTGGCCGTCTTGATCCAATCTGTGGATAGCTGCAACAACTTTGTGGTGTTGCTTTCCTGTTGAATCATGCTCATGTAAATGTTCAATTTACACTGGGTGCCGCGAGTCACGGGTTGACCACACTTCTCACAACCTGCTGTAACCGTCACACAAGCGGAATCCACCCAAGAGTGGAAACGTTTAATCTTCATTTCTAGGATGTGTTCAAGAATTGGCGTCACTGCTTCATAAATTAGTTTGCATTTATTTGATAAAGTGTACTAAAATACTTATGGTAAATTTCATGTCGATGTTTTTTTTCCAGAAAAATCCAAAACCATAATAGGGGTGTCAAAAACAAAGGAATGTTTGTACAATACAGAAGCCTTGGCATCCGAGTGTGTTTTTTTTAGTTATGACTTGTAAATTGATCTGCAAGGTGTGCTCTTGCAAAACACAAAGTGGCATTTGGATAATGTCATGTAGAATATGCACTTACAGCTTTTAATTATAATTTTTTAAAGTTTGTTTTTAATTTTATAGACTATAAATCACAATATTTACCAAAAACCCTGTTGTGAATTGACAGTGACTGAACATAAGTGCATCTTGATTTCTGGCCATTGAAGTCTTCAGATAAATGAGATCTTAAGCATCAAACAGACAAGTGATTTGTAACTAAGTTTCTGAATTAATGTACTACTTGTCTAATGTAAGAGTGCCTTAGCATGAAGCATGTATTAACCACTGACCTACCACTAGAGGCTGCCAAATCACTCAAGATTGCATGTTAACGGTTTCTCTTGCTTTTGTTTGGAATATTTCATATGCTTTCCCCACCACCACAGTGTCAGCTTGGTGTATGCAAGTTTATTTGTTTGGTCACTAAAGCTAGGTCTAGGAAGACTAACTGGGCAAGTTTAGATGTCCCAGAACCTCACACAGGAAACAATACATCAACTCAGGGGATCTAGGTTTAATACTGGTTACCTGGTACATTTACATTGCAGATCAGGTGTGCTATCCAAAAGAAAAACCATTGGCTTGCTGTTGGAGTCCAAAACTATAACTCCCACCAGTCATCATGAATTGATCACCCGTTAAGAGCAGTTTAGTCCAAAATAAGGACAAACTTAATTATCAAGCTGCAACTGCATAATGTTCCATGTGCTATAGTTATTACATTCAACTACAGCATTTTTTAAACCAAGGACCAAGTAGAGAAAAAAAAACTAAGCTAAGTAAATCAAATCACAGGTACCAATTAGCACAGGTGATTTAGGATCAAGTTAAAACCAATCCAGGAGGTACTCTAAGACCAGAACTGAGAACTGGTGCAGTACAAAAAAAAACAGCAAGTGGAAAACAAATGCTGATGTTTTGCAATTTCATTTGAATTGATAGATGTGTAGAAAATTTAAGTAACAGCGAGGTCGAAGTCAAATATACTGCAATGATCAACACCAACTTCAGATTCAGATCTTTATTTTGAGTATCTTTCCATGGTGACACCACCTCAAGGTGGTCTTCCATTTATCATGATACAATTGGGCAGAAGGAGGAAGAATAGTAAAAGAAATACAACTTGAATAGAAGGAAAATAAAATTCCAGAAATAAAACATCAACCTAAGCTTCATCTTTAAAAACAAATATTTCCCTAAAGTTCCAAATGCATCAAATACAAAAATTTGTCAGTGATTATTAATAGTGCTGAGTTTGTTACAACTCTCATCCTGCTTTGCAGGAAATTCCAGGATTAAGTAGCAGGCTATGTGCTCCATTCACACTTACAGCACTATGATCTGTATTTTCATCTTGCTCTAAAACCAGTTCTGAGACGTATCCATTAGAATCTCAACCTAGTTTCCCCAGCAGCCCAGCCTCTCAAGCAGATTTCAGTCAGTTATCCATTTCTAAGGAAGCAACACGGGTCACCTTTTGGAACAGTTTCACAAAGAGAACCAACTGAAGAGAAATCGTATGTGTACCTCATTTAATGCGTTAAAGAATTTTTCTTGGAGCCTTGCCATCATGTTGTGGTAGAACAAATTTGCCATTTGTTCAAACTTCATAAACGAAAGGCAGCTAAAATAAGGATGAAGGTTTCCCCATTGGCTGTTTTTTGTTATGGAGGGAAATGCTTTGGTGTTAGATGGCCTCTGTTCTTATCACATTGCACTTAGTCCTTTGGTTTGTACACTAAAAGTGTGAATGGTCACCTGCATTCTTAACTTATCCTATTCTTGTGTCAACCTGTTTATTACAACACATTTTCAACTTCACTCCATGTTCAGAAGGCAATCAATCAAAGTAGTCAACTACAATAACACACCAGCTGATGGATGTTGCAGTAAATTTCAAGCAGCACATGAAAGCACTAAAAAAAGTCAGTGATTCTCAACTAAAAAACTAAAATGTGGATAAAAATATTTATAAAACTCTTGTATCCCATCTGCAGACAGCCAGCATAATAGGTTTTTGAAGCCTAATATTATACAGCTAAAAGCTGGAAAGGGGGCAGATCGTTCATCTCCTCCATTCCAAGCAGGACACTGGAACAGTGGTGCTTAACCATAACCAGATCCTCACTGCAGCCCTGCACAAAAGCTAGCTGTATGGAGTCCTAATCCCGGGGTATTCCAGCAACGATCTCCGATTCGATCCCACAGTGGTCCTGCCCCCGAAGAATCTTAAAGTATCCTAAAATGGAAACAAGCATTTAAGATTAATAAACAGATCTATGCTTAAATCTCAGATATTCTGAAATTTGAATACTCAGGGGGGAAAAAAAAGCCAAGCACAAAAGGAAAAAAAACAAATCCAACCAAAAATGTTGAAACTGTTAGTGTACTCATTTCTAAAAAGCCTTTCATAAGCAATGAAGACAAAATTAACTTCTAGGACCCATAAGAAATTATACAATTATAAATGAAGTGTTTCAAGTAAGCCTAAAGGCTGCCATTTATGTTTTACCAAAAACATGGCATTCTGAATTATCCTGTTCAAGGCTGTGAAGAGTTCTTACCATTTTCACCCCAGTCTGTGTTCCAGGAGTTGGCACCCAGCCAGTAGGGGGTGCCCTTCTCCTCCCCCCAGCCAAGAATCTTGATGGCATGGCCCCCAACTGCTGACCCACTCACATGCTGATATACTCCTGAGAGAATGGAGGAGGAAAAAAATAGTCATCTGGATCAAGGCACTAGTTCACATTCTAGCAGCTTTCAGCTGCTAGTTTTTAAATCAGCATGGAGATCAAGATGGAAAGGATGGCACAGAGTAAGGCATTAGCCTCTGGGTCCTTAACCAACAGGTCTTGGGTTGAAGTTCCCACTGTAAATACTGTTGTACCTATGAGCAAGGCACATATACTAGGGGATGGACTACAGTAGGAGTGGCCATTAGTTGGGCAATAGTCCCCACAACAGACCAGCATCCCATCCCAGGGTGGAAGGAGTCAAATGAAGTCAGTCTACAAAACGCTAAAGGTAACCACAAGCAGCTGGACAGAGCAGAAGCCTACCTGATTTGTACATGAGGAAATCCTCATACACAGTGAAAGCTCCCTCTACAGGTCCGTTTTTGTAAATTTCCGTCATGATCTGCGTCTCGTCGGAGGGCACACCATACGATTTCTTCCCTGCAGAAGGCAAGACGCGCACACTATTACATACAGGAGCGAAAAAGGTCAAGCAGCAAAAGTCTCTTTGAAGATCAGTGGGAAAGCATCGAAAAAGTTACTTTATTTAGAAGAGTGGGATAAAATACGTATAGTTCCAAAGCACATAACCCAGACATAACATAACCTCTTTTAGTTTGCATAACTTAATTCATTAGATTAAAAAAAACTTGAAATCAGACATATGCAGGAGAAGCAAAATCGGAAAGTGAGCTTGGACCGTGCAGAGAAAACAATCCGTGCCAAAAGTCAACAGCATAAATATGAAGAGGCTATTGCATTCCTCCTGCATAGGATGGGGGAGGAACAAAAAAACAGTCCAATGTTCACAGACACCTCTTACCATAGTGTTTGTCCTCTTTGTAGGAGGGGGTGTAGCCAGCTTCACACTGCATCCGGCATTCCGGGGTGTCTCCGCCCTCCCCAGTGCACGGAGGGCGTGTGCCGTTCACATGGTGCTCGCAGGGAGGGATGGTGTATGGCCGGCAGCCTGCGTCAGAGCCACAAGACAATCAAGTCACAGGGATTTTCACCCAGTGAAACCAACAGCCCCAGGAACATGCATTTCCGTTTCAATCTACTTCTGTCTAACTAGGACTACTGAAATATTTGGTCATTTCTCCAAAATGACTAAAAAAAAATAATGGCGTTAAACTGCATTACTTGAGGGAAGCGCTGTCCTTTGCGGCAGGCATGTCTTTCCAAGGGATACTTACCCACATGAGAGTCGTAAAGACCTCCAGACACCAGCCCACTCTCGGTCCAGTACTGCCAGGCTGATGCAGGGTAACCTCCATCACACCTATACAGAAAACACCAGTTTCACTCATCACGGAACTCCAAACTAAATTTATACATCAAGCGAAGCATTCAGCTTTGAGACCTACAAAACCCTATCCTTAGTTTTACAAAAGGTGGAATTTAGGAAGGTTTTTTTTTTATACACTTTCAATGTGGTCAAGGCAGTTTTCAAGACCAGAGCATGGACTTCCGTAGAGGAACAGGTAAAGGTTTATTCCACACTGAAGGGTAAAGAGACACCGTTTCAGCTGTAGAACTTTCTTCGGGTGTAAAGGAATACACCTTTACCCATTCCTTTGCAGCCCACGTATGCCGACAGTTATCTACTCGATGTACTTGAGTAATCCGGCAAAGTTGCTCACCCTATGCCTACACTATAGAAACACCTTCAAATTAGTAAAGAGGGAGTTATCAATGATCCTGCTTTACTTTTACTCCTTTCTAAATCCACGAGAAAGACCAACAAGCTCATCTTTTTAAAAAGTAACTGAATACAGCATACATTTCCACCAGCTCAAGTTTCCAAATTCATATATATATATACACACACACACACACACATTCCTTCAACTACACACAGCAGTGTAACAATTAACAGCTTTGACAAACATTTAAAGTAAAAAAAAAAGCTATGGGAATGAAGTGAAAACTTACATTCAGATTCTCAATAGTATATCCAAGACAAAAGATCAGGCTGAAGTCAAGTATGCATTGGAGGGCACAAAGAAAAACAAAGTTAATGGCCACTAGACAAGAGTGTGGCTCTTACCCCATCCCACATGAATCACAGCAGGTGAGCAGGTCCTCAGCAGAGATCTCCACACTGACCTTGCCATTAGTGTGGATGCACACACGGTCAGATATTGCCTCTGCTGCTCCAAAAGCCTAGTGCAAAAGACGTAATTAGGGTACATCCAGGCACCGATACCCTTATCCCACTAGCAAACGTATGTAGTAGAACTCTGGCAAGCTATGGCTTAATTGATTAAATTAGGATCAGTGAAACCGTAACTGCGCTAAAAAATTCACTTGAGACTGAACCACTGTCACTGAAATAACCATTTCTTTAAGCCATACTATGTAAATTTTTCTCATTTGTAAAGAGCACAAAATGTTACAATTCATTTTTCATGTAGTACAGCCATTATCTACACTCCACATTTTATAATGCAATTTATTAGGCATGCAAGATCTTACCCAGCAAGAGCCACAGGAACCTTGATCTCGGATTTCCTTGATGGTGGGACAGTTAGGCCACTGCTCACGGGAATCAAAGTTCTTAGGGAGTTTAATTTTACCAGCATACTCCACCCTGCAGTGAGGAAAAGGCACCAACAAGGCTTTTTAGGGTGAACTAGAGCACAAGTTTGTGATGGGGACTGCTTCCCCTAATTATGAATTGAAACCACCAAAAATACTCTGAAACCAGGTTAACTAGTCTATCCAGTCTAAGGCTATCTAATCAAGGATTTCAAAGTCTCTTTGAAGTACCAGCTCCTGATGAGCCAGATGAAGCTGTAAAACTCAGGTAGCTTAACCAGAACAATATATGAGCAAGGTTGGACTAAAACCTGCAGAGAAACCAGCTTTCCAGGACCAGATACCCCTGCTACAACCTCACATCATGCAAGGCAGAGGGCAAGGTTAATAAAACAGGATTTCAATTGCTGATATGGGCACCACTTTTCCTACAGGGTATTTAAGATAAAAACATACAAATTTTACCAACTACTTTAAGAAAATTTTCTAGATTAAAAGCCTAGAGTTAAATCTACTTTTAAAAACAAGGACAGAAGAAATTTCTACAGAAGTAAATTTTCTGCATATGCACACCTAGAAGCCAATACTAACTTTAAAAAATGGTTTATTTTCATCTTCCCAATCAACTCTGAGACTTACATAACTGGGAGCTTGGGGCCTTTGAGTAGTGTTCCACACAGTTTCTTTACATAGCTGAAATCCGCATTCGGGAAATTGTGTCCAGCCTGGGGAGAGAAAAATCTGGCTTAGAGAATTCATACCAAAAAAAGAATTTTATTCATCGTTCTGCCTGTTATTGACCAAGGAAACCGTTTCCATGTCCCACATGGAGGGCCGTTTCCAAAACGAAGGGACAAAAGTATGGGAGAGGGAGGCTTGAGTCCTTTTCTAAACCATATTACACAATGCATTAGAGACATCTAGACTGACATTCTATGATGCTTTAAACAATATTAGAGTGACTAAAATGTACCTAAACACCTATGTCTACTGTACCTACATGTAGGTATTAAAATATATAATATGCATTCTGACAACCATCTAAATAGCAATAATAATTGTAATGTTAAGCCTTATGAGACTGACATTCATGAACTTTTTATCTGGGGAACCTAGTTAACTAGTTCTCCTAACCCAATTTCTAATATACACATTTTCTTAGGAAAACGGGAATGTGCCTTGAGTACTGCCCAGTGTTTAATTCCGGATACAGTTTAAGACAGCAAAAGCCACATCACATCCTCACTTGAATGGAAGCTGTTAATGTCTTTGATCATGAAAATAAACTAAAGTTTTGTCATTCTGATTTCTGAGTGACAGAAAAAAAATAATCACTCACTTTTGATAGCATTTTTATTAAAAGTGGATTGAAGAGAATCTTTTCTTTCAAAAGGCTAAAGGGGAAATACCAGTCACCATCACAAGAAAAAGGTTTATAGACTTTTCACACTATTGTATAATGGATGCTCAATCTAACGTCTCCATTGCCTCGGCCACATTTTTCCCCCCCAACACTGGAATTATAATGAAGAAATGCAGCGACCTTGTTGGAAGAAAAGTACATCCTCGACACTACAGGAAGTTTCCACATGACAAGTTTGTAAAACAACAAACGTTACTCTTGGGAAATCTTCAGGCATAGATGGTCATTTACCTTCCAGGTGGTGTTGATCTTGTTGACATAGTTGACAAGGTCCTGTGACATAGGTGGGATCCGTGGTCGGGCCCAGGCAATGGTCAGAACCGAGAGCAGGCAGAGAAAGGCGAGGCGCACCATTCTAGCAGAGGTGAAAAAAAGGCACAGCAAAGGATTAATCAATCATGGACAAAGGACAAACATCCCCGCTCCCCCTCCCCCAAAGGCTTGAAGTAGTGCATACAGCAAGGGAGTCAGAGGGATCCAACTACTGTACGTGATGGTGAGGTCAAATATGCTGGAAGCCAGATATGGGCTTCATCCTTTTAGCAAATGGGAGGTAAAAAAGAAAATGCCCTGCTTACAGAAAACTAAGTACATCAACACACTGAACAACACTTTCATATTCAGTTTATTTGGCCTTAAATCTCTGCAAATGAATCTTGGGAGGTAAAGACTGCAGTAAGTCCCCACTGCGAGTCTCAAATTCTTATGAGCACTTTTGTAAATCTTAAAACTGGAAACTCAAAATAACATACAACAGATCCCAAAATGTGCTAATTTCTATCCCATACTTCAGATATAATGCCACATCTGAGGTATTTTCCTCCCATATCACAGCTGCAGTGCAGACTTCTGCTTAGCAACAGGAAATCGTGGATGACTTCAGTTTTTGCCTGTGACAAACTTAATCATGGTAAAGTCTAAAGTTCCCTTTTATACTTCTACCACTCCAACCCCAGTATCCGTGCTTGAGTCAGCTTTTTAAAAAAAACATTAGTCCCACTGCTGATTTTCTTAACCCGCTTTGTGAACTCTGGCAGAAGTTCAATTGTTCTACTGAAAAAGAAAGAGGTGGAACAAATTTAAAATTGGGTGTAGATTTATCCTCGACTTATGTCATAAGGTATTTTCGCTTTCCAATGCAAGTTACACTACATCATCTGTTCCCATAAAATGCATTAAAAACTGGGGATGCCATCCACCTTTACTGTAAAGTGCTTACTTGCTGCCCACCCGTAAAATTTGCTTTGTCACTACTTGGCTTCAAGGAATTTGTTGGCAACCAGAGTACAATGTCACACAAATAGGTGTGAGAGGCAGGAGATGAGGTGAAGAGGATTTAATGTAAATTCACCTACATAACGAAACTGAAGACCATGTTTGTGCGTAATCTGATGGAGGAAGTATATATAAAAAAAGCAATAGCCCCAAGGCTCAACCCAGCAGCATGTTTGATCGGGGCCATGGGCGATTGATTAGGACCAAGGGAAACCCGATGCTGCCAGCTTAAATGCTCTTTGCAAATCTTTGTTCCTCCTGAAACAGTGCGAGCTGTGAAGGTAAAAATACATTGGAAACATCAATACGTCAAACTATTCACCTATTACATAACACGTTAGTCGAGCCCTAACAAATCAGTCATGTTTTAGTTCATCCATGCAGACTTTCTTGAAAGAAAAAGTATGTGAGCCACTTGTTCTGTTAAAACAAGGGACCTTCTGTTCTGCTGAAAACCTGACAGGAGGTTTTCAGTACTGTTTGTTCCCCCTATGAGGGCTTTGAAGTACTCAGTCTGAACAAAAACACTTCTTCAGAGTGCTTTTTCCCCATAGAGTGTGATGTTCCGGATAATTTTCTAAAACTTGAGGAGAAGTTAAGAGAGCAGGGAGAAGCAGGAACCCCTCCCCAATATTATAAATATCCTACAGTGACATCTGCTAACTGCTTGATTCAAGATGGCCAGCAAGTGAATTGTTACTCCGGTTCACTGACTCATGAAGATGTCATTTAATCCTCTCAACTCATTATTTTACGAAAGCATATAGATAATTTAAGAAAAGAATTCAAGTTGCATAACTGTTTCTGGGAAGCAAATAATTAAGCAGACCATAAAATTTACATTTGAGCTAAATTTAGTTTTTCAAAAGAGCATTTAGGAGATACTGGAGAGAATTCCAGTTGTGGAGCTGTACAACAAAGCCATGTATCTCACTGGGTGGAAACGTGGACTTCACTAAAAGTAAGAGGGACAGAATCGGCAAGTTACAGATGAAGGGTTGGACATGAAATAGAGTATACACAGACTGCAGCTGGACAGTGCTTCAGTGCCCTAATAGACCAACAGAAGAACCCTGAAGTTCCACTAACTTTCACCGGAAGTAAATGCAATTTGCACAGGACTGTAGTTATGCTTATAAATGCATACTATTATATGTAGTTATATATAACTTGAATTAACAAACAGCAGAATTGGGAAAAACTAGTCTCTTCAGCACCTTTCCATTACCAATCCTGGAGGTCCCACACACCTGCTGCTTTTCATTCCAGCTGAACTCGTTCTGCCCTCCAAGGTTCAGAGGTGAGCACTAAGCAATCTTATTTGCCTATTCCTCTTTCATCTCCTCCCAGATTTATTTTTATGTTACTGAAAGACTCTGGATGAAGCCTAGACAATTCAAAAGCAAAGACGGCCCCAGCAGATCACATCAGAATAGGTTGTTCAGGGCTCTTAAATCGCATTACAGTGTATATATAGTAGGCCTAGGGAGGAAAAAAAAAAACTCAGCAACCACTTACACATGAATGGATAGCAAGTCTGATCCACTGGCGACAGGAAGGCACTTAGCAAATGAGATAACCAAAATACTGCCCACTGCAGTAGGAGGGCTGCTGGGAATGCAGCAAGAACAAGGTCTTGTGGAGAAACTCCTCTTCCGAGAACCGCATGCCACTAAAAAAAATACAGCAGGACCTTTTACTGCCGGCTGCTTTTTGAACAACCACTACCGCCTTCAACCAATTCTTTGGTCTGCTGCCAGTGGGGCACAGCAAAAAGAGGAAGAGGATTTCGAATGAGTACTGCACTTATCAGATAGCTTGTTTTTGTTATCTTAACACTAGCGCAGACAGTCCCTCGAGTTAATCACAAGATGAAACAATAGAACCTAAACCAGGAAGGACAAACCGAGAACAGAGAAGCACAAGACTGAGGTTTGAAATAGGAACAATGAAAAGAATTTAGTTCCCCATATACAAGTTTGAATGGAGAGGTTTTGTGAAAATGTAACAAATGTTTAATGACAAAAAAAATTAAGTTACTTTCTGGAGAAGCCTTGCATGCCCATCTTTGTGTAAGGACAAGAGTATTCAAGCCTACATAAAATACATGTACTGTAACAACTGGAACTGAGAAATTAACAAAACAGGGGGGAAAATGAATTTGAAAAAAGGCTGCTTTATGACCATTGCATTAATATTGTATACTTCAAACAGGCTTGCGTGGACTGGTTGGAATATTACAAAGTGGCTGAACCAAATGGATTCAGAGGCAATGCATTTCTGTGCTGCTTATTGCAATGCAAAAGGTGAAACTGCACAACAGCTCGTGTAGAATGCTTCTCATCTGTAAAGTCATTCACTTGCTTCATTGTTTTTTTTTTTCCCCAGCCACACATACTGGTACTTGCTTCAGTGCAACTAAACCAATACTGAAAACCAAAAAATGGAAACTTTGAGCAATTTTGAAAGTCACACATACACACAAAGGCATAACTATCTGGAAAAGGAAGTTATCATAACAAAAATACCCCTATGGCATGAAAAGTTTTATGACAAATATCAGCTACTCATTTGTTTAAACAAATCTATCTGCTAAACGTATGATTTTTAACTTAATTTTGTTAAGTTACATGGACAGCACTTTCAGTCACTGTAAATAATTCTCCATTGAGAAAAGGCTTATACATGAAGGGCTGGTGTCCCCAATGTTGGTCTCCAGCACTTAAATGCAAGACACTCCTGTCTGTTATTGGCATACACGTTATAAAACTGTGCTTCAAGTAATAAAGGTAATAATGTAATACAATTAAATTTGAATTTATTACTTATCAGTTGTCATATTTGCTTACTTCTTTTAATCCATTTGATTATTTTTATTGAATTATGAGCACAAAAACACAAGTGGGGAAACTGACCTGCAAAGTAAGTTACCAAATTTAAATTTTCAGGTGACCATTAATATACAAAACCTTTTTAAATATTTTTTATCCATTACGTTCTCCAAAACATTTCACAGCAGACAAAATTATACCTGCAAGGATGTTTGTTGAAACATGCCGTATAAAATGAAAGCAAGATTTACTGGGTTCACACTCGCAATGTAACAGTAAGCATCAACAAAGGTCACTGACTGACAGGACAAGTAAAACTACACTCAGGTCACACATCGAGTTTATTATCTTCGAGGTTACATTACTAGTACTAGGCTCAGCGCCACTCACTTTTTTTAAAAGGTGCAGGTCATTTCTAGGATACTCCTGTAGCACTTTAGAATTACACTATTTAAAAACATTTTCAATCTTAATATCTTGTCATTTAACCCTTAAATTCTAGCTCAAGCATTTGCATTAACTGCATATTTTCAGTGATGTGCCAGATTTATAAAACTGGCTTAGCTGTAATGCATACTTATGTGAATCTATTCAACTGAACAAGCCTACAAGAAAATCTTAAAGAAGAAAGGAAATTACTACTATGGGAGCAAAAAGCTACAACTAATTTCAGAAGCAACCAAACTGTCCCAGTTATTTTCCCCAGTGTCAAATGTAGTTAAATAATTACAGCTTAAAATGGTAACTTGAAAGCCCTCTCTATCGTGGCCCAGCACTAGGCTTCTCTTGTTGTACACGTATTTCTGAGCTCTTCCAATTCTGGCAATCGGTTTTCATTTTAACAGTTTACTTTTCACCAGTCATACAAGATGTTTACTCCCCCCCCCCCACACACAATACAGTTAACAGCTATTATGTACCAGTCAATGAACAGACTACTATATCCAGCATTTTCAGTCAACTATTGTAATTCAGCCAAACATACACAAATCAAGTATGCAGGAGTTCTTAACCCCCTTCCCCATCAGTGTTGCCCATAGGATGCCGACATTCAGCACATCTAGCTTATTTAATTGCTGGTTGAAGACCTACCCAAAACAACCCTTCTTGGAAGGGAATTTGAATTTTTTTTTACTTCTGCTTCTGAAGAGCTCTATAGGATTGACACTGGGAGCTCCTTTCAGGATTTTAAAAAAGGAGCCAAATCAGGTTCCCTCCATCTTCTCCGTTTGAGAGAGAAAGAGAGAAACCCTTTTTCCCCTTAAATCCATCCCAAACCCTCATTAATCTAGAATCCGATAGCATCTTCATTAGACATCTTGTCCAAATAATTATACCCAGTGTAAAGAAAGTATCGCTATAACAAACTCAGGAAACCAGCAGAGGTTTTAATGGACTAAATTAAAACATGCACCCAGACGAGTCTGCAGTAATGTTTAATTACATTGAATGGCCTAATGTAGCCCAAGCAGGCATTTGCCAATATAAAAAGATTGCTTTTCTCTTGTTTTCAGTAATACCCAATTTAAAAACAGCCTCTTACAGGGCATTTTATGACAACGTTAAGGTAAAGTGGACAAAAAGAGGGATAATCATTTGCACGCAAGAAGGTTAAAACCCGTGTACATACGTGGCCATTTCCACATAAAAACATTAACATGCTCAGTTGCAGGCCACACATTTCAGAATTGATGTGGAAAACTCTCAAAACCATAATTATATTCTTATCACGGAGATCTGCATCGGTTTGCGAAATTCAGTACGAGAACTAGACAGCAGAAATAAAACAGAAAATCAGAACAAACCGACTTGGTTAAACCTAAAGAACCAAATAATTATATTCCATGCTAAAATGAACAAGTCTTTAAGAGTTCACAGATGGCAGTCACAGTTTCTAGTGGCAAGTTCCACAGACCTGGTGCTGCACACAAGGAAGGTCTATCACCCACTGTGTGGGGCAAGAAATCCCGAACTACAAAACCGTAGAATAAAGTACTGGATTTTACCTGCGAGATCTGACAGCAAGAACCTTAACCCGAAATTTTGCAGGGAGTCAATGAAACTCACAAAGCAAAGGCGTTCTGTGCTGATGCAGGTTTTTATATAGCCAGTACACACCAAAGCTACAATAGACAATACAATAGTCTAATTCTGACCAAATAAAGCCACATTCATTTTCCAGCATCAAACAGGAATTTCAAAGGATCTTAACCCAGCAACAGTATCCAGGTGGAAGATGGATAACCATGCGAGATTCCCCAACACGGGCTTTGAATGACAATATTGAAATAAAATCCTACTTCGTGACTTCCTTTTGCAGACAAGTAGGCTACTATAAAAGCCCACTATTAGAAATGTATAACAAATCGTTACAATGAAAGAATCCAGAGGGAGAGCTCCACTTGGGGGGGGAACTGAAATCACACTACAGGAATGAAAAACTGATGGTTATTTCCACAGTCCACACAAGAAATATTATACACTAACAAGACAACTATCAAAATATGCTTTTTCACCCCTAAAACGGACTCTCAAACTGTTTTAGTAATATAAAAGCATCAGAGAGACTTCTCCCCCCTAGTACGCATTCCACCCTGGATGATAAACATAACCGCAATGGAAATCTATAATCAGGGGCCAAGAGGGCAAAGAAAAACGACTGCTTTCTTTCTTAAAGCGTCACTCTAGTTGTTCCCCCATTTCCACTATCAAAGTTACACACACCAAATAGATTAAGAGCAGCAGCGTCACACCCTCCAAGTGCTACCAGACTACCAAGGCAACTTTATCGTACTACCAGCGAGAACGGGGCATCCAAGACGCAGTGCCCAACCCTAGAACTGCGCCCTGTACACGTCAGGGCACGGCTGTTTACATTCGAAGGAAACGTGCTTTTCACTCAACATCCCCATATTAATCCTAAAGTACAACCAAGATACTCAGATCACGATCCCCGTACGTACTAAATCTAGTGTACTACAGGAAGTGATGCAGACCCTGTACATCTCTTATCAAAGGAACTCCAGTCACCCATCTTGTACTTTAATTTTACTTCTCATCACGTGACGCCGATCACACTCAACGGCACAAAACACTTTTTCACACGATACCAGTAAAACAAACTGGTACATTGCACAGCGGAATATAGGTATAATTTTAACCAAAACAAACTATGCGTTTTAAACAAACCTGTTCATATAGGAAAACAGCGAGAATTGGGTAACGAAAGCATTCAGTACTAGACCGACGCTTCAAATGACTCGGTAACCGCGATCCAAATTAGCTGAATTAAATTACTACAGCCACCGGTAGCTACTTCACCCACAGACCAACTCGAGAAAATAAATCGGTTAACATGTTGAGCACCCTATAGGATCACTGAACAATGCTCTATCCCAGGCATACAATCGGCGCAAAGGACAAACACGCTTGAACTCTAGCATGACCAAGCAATCACTGCATTTCTAAAACCAGCTTCCTGTTTGAAAACTCTCAGCTTCTCTAGACAAACATAAAAGGCCGCCATGGGCATCACAATATCTTGATACCTGTTATTTCGAGTCCACAACCAACTCTTAGAATGATCTCCCAACTCTCAGCGTCCTCCGCAGGTTTCAATCCTCGCCTGTACTCCTGCCCTAAATAAGCCTCCAGCCAGGCTGTCGTCATATGACCGGTCATGTGCACCAGGGGGCTGATGACTCTCACGTGGTTTGACTCTGAGTCGAGTCGAGCGAGTGCTTAAAGTATAGGTGGGAGTTGTGCGTTTGCTAAAACCAGACAAATGTGTTTAACATTGTTCGCATTTTTTTTTCTGATTTGATAGGTTGGACGACGTGTCTAGTTACTTCTGTTGGTATATATATATATTTAATTCTTAGTTTGGGGTGACTGACATTTGTTTAAATTTGGCGGTAGGAAACTTATAAGTAATAGATAAAGTAGGTCGCTGCGTCAGCATGCGTAGGCTGCAAAGGAACAAGTAATAGGTTTATTCCATGCTGAAAAGAGAAGAAAGGAAACAACGTTTCGGCGGCGGAGCAGCACCCGAAGAAGGTGGCACTCGAAGATAACTAATCAATTACTACCTGCTGTAGTAAGATTTTTTCCTTTCAAAACAGTACCCTAAGAAGATCCTCTGCGGTTTTTGTGTTACTTGCACGAAAACAGATTATGTAAACTTTATCCCCACAAGCTCCTGATAATAAAATGCCAGTGATATTAGTTATGGTAGTCAGATTTGAACATTCACAAAAGAGGAGACTCCCGGGTGTTGGTGGTATTTGTACCAATATCTATTCCATCTTGTTCAGAACGAAAACTCAGCGCGGCAGCGAAACAGACACGTCTACGACTAAGCAAAGTACGATCACAAAAACCATATCGAATCGAAAACCTTTGTGGAAAAAGAATAACTAAAAATATCGAACTGAATAGGTACTGTACGTGTATGCTCTTCGCTTACACCGGCTCGACTGTAGACTTCCAACAGGTGGGTCTCAGCTCTCGGAGGATTACAACACAAAATACAACTGCACCCAGTATATATCAGTTTTCTAAGAGATCGGAAGGTTAGCTACTGAGCCAGATACAAGAAAATGCGATGAAGAAGTTCTTATGAGCAGATAGCACCACACATAAAACAGATTTTATTAGATGTTTCATAGTTTTCACTGTTTATACTCGTTTATCTGGGACAGTTTAACAGCTTCAGGTCCAACTGTTCTAATGAAAACTAACGAACCTGCAGAAACACCGGCCTTCCAGGTCCAAGACGGGAGACCCCCTTCTTTATAGACCATTTTTTTCAAACAAAAACTTGTTGAGTCGATCTTTTGAAATGGGCAAATAAGACACGAGAAAGAAGCAGCTGGTTTTGCTGATACCGTGACACTGAGACCCACAGAAGTGCAAGTATGCAGTAGCAAGAGTGCTTGCAACACTTCCCTGAAGTTGTGTAAGATAGTGTGACAGAATGATGAGGTCGCTGGATTCAGCTGTACAATAGTGATGAGTCACTTCTTCTTTCAAATTCACTGTACCACAATGATTCAATTTTTTTTATCTCTTATCATATGACCACTGAAGTAGACTGAATTTGCAGGAACGTGCAACACCATATTCTGCGATTCAAAATAAGGTATCAAAACGTCTGGTGATGTGATGTGGCCCTATGACATTGTAAACAGGCAGGCTTGTGAATACATCTCTTTTAATCTAATAGAACTATTGTTCTCGATTTCAAGACAGTTTTCCCTACAAATACTACATACTTGTTAATTCTGCATGCAGATCACGCTGAAACATTTCTGAAGTACAACCTGTACTTACTCGCTCGTACATCACATTACATTGGTCAATGCAGTGACTAGAGAGAAGGAAGGGGCTGCATCACAATGGAGTTTCTTGGGAGCTCTCTTTTTTTAAAAAAAGTCACGTGTTTTTGATTCAGTATGTCTTTGGACTGTGGTAGGAAACCAGAGCACCTGGCAAAAACCCACACAAACATGAGGTGAACGTACTTATAACTCCATGCAGACAGAAATCTAGATCCAGAATAGAACCCACGGCCTCAGCATTGCGAGGCAAAAATTCTAACTGCTGTGCCACCCTAGATTTACTCCATCATAATGTACATTATGATTTACAAGGAATTTTAACATTATAGCACTCAGCTCCGTTCTGTAAAAGACTACATCCTTTTTTGTGGATTTTGTGTAATAGACTACATCCTGTTTTGTGACATGCTGTGTTCACCAAAGGAGTAGAGTGCTGCATGTAAGAAATGTACTCCATCCACATTTAACTGCTTCATCCAATCTAGGGTCTTAGGGGAGCCGAAGTGTATCCTGGTAAGCAACGGGTGAGGCAGGGTACACCCTGGTTGGAACGCCAGTCCATTACAGGGCAGACACAGACACACACTCACACCAGGACCAATTTTCCCAGAAGCCAACTAACCTAACAGTATGTCTTTGGACTGTGGGAGGAAACCTAAATGAACATGAAGAGAACATGTAAATCCACACCCTTGTGCGACTGTGCATCATAGGACAAGCTGGAAAATTCCTTCCAAGTCCCTTTACTGAAAATGTTCTCCGAAACACAAAAAGAAACAACTGACACATAACTGGAGAACAGCAAATCTGTGGTCCAAGTTCTCCAAACTCAGTCCCAGCTGCGGAAAGGTAGCTACATTTCAACCAACAACATACTTTCTAATACCATTCATGTATGATACAAGTACAGTATGTCTATTATTTGTTAATGGGTTCATGTTGTGTTTCATTTACAGTACATGCCTGCAAAGAAAATGTCCCATCTGGGACAATTAAGTAAGTGTAGCTCAAGAGAGAATCATGGAAAAACTTGTAATTGACTGCTAAAGCTCAAACAAGACTAATGCTCACCTGTCAATTTCTTTTGTCATAAGGGAAGAGGAGCTGAAGGACTGCACATTCAATATCAAATTATTTTCATACATTCTGGGAATATCACATGAGCACTGTGGGTTGAGTAATTTCAGTGATTTATGAATCCAAACAGGATAATGACTATTACACTCCTGGGGTGCTAGGAAACTGAAGGAAATAGCAAAAACACTGGCAAAAGAAAACACAACAAAGTTTCTATTTTAACATTTATTATTTAATCAATTATGTACAAATCAAGATGACACATTACATAGCAATGGTATAACGCCACCTTATTTATTTCAAAATACAATCATGCCAGCTTCTACAGAACAAAGCTCTGTGTTAAGAATAGTTAACAGCAAAATAATGCTGCAATACGGTATACAGCAAAGACTTCAAAAGAATGCATGGCTGTCAATAACTCTCCTGCAGGTTCCATCATACAGAAGTGTTTTTTTACAAGTTTGTTGTTGTAATTGACCCTTCTAACATAAGTTGGTTTAGCGAAATCACCAAATTAAAAATGAACAATAAAGGTAAAATTATTTTCAAAAGTGTTTTAACTTGCCTGACTGGCACACATGCATTGCATTATCAGCAAGCCAATAGGCCAATGAGAGCTAGCTTAGTAAGACTATAATATCAACAAATATCTTAAACATCACATGTATCTTATCTGAAGGTTAAATGTCTCTCAAAGTGCCAGAGATGACTACCTACCTAGAGGTTGCAATTGGGACTAAATTAATATGTTACAGTAGGGTGTACACTTACACAAGCAATGAATGAATTTAACAGCCCAAAACACTATCTTCTCTTTTAGGACACTGTATGCTTTTAATAGGATTTAAAATAAATAAAATCAAGAATGTGTTAATGTTACTGAAAGTTGGTATAATCAAACACTCTGGCACAGTCCATAAAAAGCACCATGGGCTTATCTGAACAAAAGCACTTACATTAGGGGTCAATTAAATCTCTACACTGAATTAAGTTAAGGCAGGATCTTAATTGACCTACTGTGTATTTTGTTCTTAAATCAACTTTTAACTCGTTTTTTTTAAATTTCACACGTCAGTGTGTAGTATCACCTGAACCGGCATTTCAGGTTAAAACCTCAGAACATCAACTCCAATTAAATTGCTCACTGGAGTTGATATACAGTAGTAACTAACACATCAACGTATAGTTAATTATTGATTCTGCCCTAATAATGAGGGACATTTACAGCAACACTATAAAATATAACTTGAACAGACCAACATCTTTCTTACAGAAGGTAAACTATTGTACAGGACACGTATTCCTTTTACTTCCGTAAAATGTGGAAATGCATTTTAAAGCAAGAACGGGATGCACTTTCCACAAAAGGATGGATTATAGGAGTATGGAACACGTTACCCAGCCATGCTATCAAAGACAATACCCTAGCTTTTTTGGAAATGGGTAAAATCCTTAGATCAATTAGCAACTAATAATTTTTCTACATGGGCTAAATGGCTTCCTATCATGTGTGATCTTTATTATTTACAACAAAGACCTCAACACTGATGCTAGTGAAAAACAAAATCTGAAAAAAGACTGCAACATCAAATGTTGGATTTGTGCTTGATTTCTGTCCCTTATGCAAGTTTACTTGCATAACTTGCATAAGTTTACTTGCATAAACTAAATTTTCAGTTTTCCTATTTGTTTTACAATGCTAATGCAATGCCTTTACAGCGCTTGCCTTGACTTCCATTTAGCTTCCCCAAATCATGGTATGTTCTACCATTCTCTAGCTTGATTTCAATGTGCTTCACTACATTTTCTGTTTTTCCAAGGTATAGCACAGTATAATTTTATAATGGATGTTAAATAACTTTTAGAATCTATCCAGGGGGAAATGGAAATGCTTACCTTGTCTTTTACCTTATTTTACCTTTACTCTTCACGCCAACTATGGTTCAGACTACAGTGTGACTTTTTTGTTAAAACAAATCTTGCTATACTGTATTTTCCATTAACACTGCAATCGGTTTAATCGCTAGATGAATTTCAAATGGCCTGCCACCTTCCCTTGTTCTCGTCTGATCATCACAACGTCCTCTCAAGAACTGCCCTGTAAGCAGAGGATTGTGGAAGTTTACAATGTGTTACCCACACCGACAAGGTATTGATTTCAGCCACTGCATATTGAGTAAGAGAAATAAAACTCAAAAGCACTGCTGTAGTAATAATAAAGTGCTACCCTGCTGTCAACCACCGTTAAGATCCCTTACATCTATTTTTTAGTCACAAGTGTGTAAATATTAAGGTGGGATGCTTCCCTTAGAAAAAGAAGGCTCCCCAAGCCTGCCAGTCAGTTTTCCAGGCTCCCTCAGTGTCCTTGCATGTCGCCCGTGCTGTTCTGCCCTGTGGTGGCACTCAGGTACTGCCAGCTCAGAGCAGCCAGCAACATGGCAGCAGAAAGATAGACCGGAGAGAGACTTGAGACACGGGAGGGCAGAGGGTCCTGGGACAGATTCTTATCGCGGATGGAATCCAGGATTTGTAACGTCCTGTCCTGTGTAGGGTCTGTGGGTGACACCTTCTGTCGAATCTGGTGAGGATGAGAAAGCCAAAAATTTATTTTAGTTCAGATCCGATGTAAAAAAAAAACATCTGCAGTTTTACTTTAATGAAGGCAACTTTTATTCTCTTTAGTTGCTGGTTACAATAAAATACCAGTCACTTGTTATACAGAACAGAAAGAGAGAACAATGAAGATAAAAAAAATAATCTGTCTGATTAAAGGCAGTTCAAACAGTAAATATTTTAACTCACTTCACAGAATAGCCATAGTATAGGTTCCTCACTTGCATATTCTCTCACACACACGAACATCCTTCCTTTCACATCTCATACCTAAAGACTGACCGACTAAAACCCACCTCCTGAATGTACTGAGAGATAATGACCCGCACTGCTCCGATGTTGGTGGCCTGCATCATGAGGGTCACTGCCTGCCCCTTGCGGATTTTCACCACACCCTGGAAAACCTGTGGGTTGTTGTAGCAGGCTGACAGAGTGGCTATTGCCATCACCTGGGGTTAAAGAAAGAGAAGTATGAACAATTGAGGTTACAAAGAGGAAAACGTGGTCTGCCTTGCTCTCTGTAGTGTACAAGTCAAGAAAGCGGACATCCCTTTAGAATTTTTTTTTAAACATCAAGCAATCATCAGATGATAGTATAATCATAGGAACCTCCCCTTTAGCCTAAAGCTCTCTATACACATAAAGAACTGAATTCAGTTCAGCTTGTGCCGTAGTGTCCTTGTAGGTTAGCATGTTCTGAAGTAAACATAAAATGCAAAATAAAATACATTTTTTACATTTTAGATAATCCATTAAGTCCTGTGTACATAATCAGCATTTATACACTATCTTAACTTGCATGCACCTCTACAAAAAATCTTCTCAAGAGTTAAATCTTTACTCTTCCTAGGATTGCTAAGATGAAACAAATGAGAATTAGTTGAAGGTATTCTCAACCTCCATCTGATTACTAATTAACTTGACTGGCACTTATTCAAAAGTCATTTACTTCTGCACCCACTTAAGCAGCTGCATATTTAACTAGAGAAAGTTTGGGTGAAGTATCTCACTCAAGGCTACAGCTACAGTACAACAGCTCCACCTGGGATCTGAACCCTCAGCTTACTAAATGTGAGTCCAGAATCCCTAACCTCTACTCCTCACTTCTACCCTTGTTTACAGTATGTTGGGATTTTGGATTTCAAGGTAACCTTCCCCAGTGTGGTCAGAAAGGGCTATATGAGGATTCTACTCTAAATTACGCTGACAACACTGCAAATGTGCCTTTTTTCTCAAAGCAATTTTGGTGTGAGAATCCTTCCCAGTCCCTGTTAGAGAAACAAGGGCAGGGAGGTCCAGGTGTCTAGGAGACCCACCTGAGGGATTGCGCAGAAGTTAAAGACACTCTGGTTCCGGAGGCGGGAGAGGTAGCTGATGACGTCTGGCACGTGATGGAGAGCGTCTGTCACCAGGAGGTTGAGACAGCTCAGGGCTGAGTCCAGGTGTTGCGGCTGTGCAAAGTCCTCCAGCCTGGCAGCAAACTGACTCCATGCCTGGAGGAACCACAGAGAACAACGTGCACAAAAACACAATACTTTTAAACAGGAGCCCTTAGAGCATAAGGCACCTGCCTAATTAAGAATGGCCGACCTGATATCAGGTGGAAGATGAAACTGGAACAGATGCGTTTGTACATGACACCTTAACTTTGAGTATCATCTATTAGGGAAACATAACAAAATAGAACCAGATCGGAGGTGCTCATTTTAACATTAGAGCGCTCAGCTCTATCAGCGTATTAGGTCACAACCTGTTTTGTGTCATACTGTATTCACCAAAAACAGTAAGGTGCTGCACAAATGAAATGTCATTCTCTAGATAACCATATAGCCACTTCATCCACTTCAAGGTTGTGCCTATCCTAGCAAAGCAAGGCAGGGTACACCCTAGACAGGACACCAGTGTATCACAGGGCAGACGGATAAAAATACACACTCACACCAGGGCCAGTTTTTCCAGAAGCCAATTAACCTACCAGTATGTCTTTGGACTGTGTGAGGAAATCAGAGCACCTAGCAAAAACCCATTTTAATATGGGGAGAACATACAAACCACACAGATAGCAGTCCAGGTCTGGAATTGAACCCAGGGTCCCAGTGCTACCCTATATGTGGTCTATCATAATGTAAATTATGATTTACACCAGGAAAAGAAAACCTAATCCACTCAAAAAACAAAACAAATCCATCTACACCATTACAACGATTTAAATACAGAAAGTGATTTTATGTAGAATTCATTATCTTACTCTAAGAGTACATCATTTCCATTTGTTTTTATTTACATAAAGATGGATACAAAAAGATGTAAATACATACACATATAGTACTATAGCTCCAATTATGTGTTAACAATCATAATAAAGCATTTTTTAACAAACATATCCTAACATGAAATACATCTATGGAATTGAAATCTCTTATGCCTTTAGAAAACCTTCAATATCCTCAGAAAGTATTGGGACAGCAAGGTCAAAACTGTTATTTTTGCTTAACAGTCAAGTCCATTCTATCTGTGATGAAGAGACTAAAATGAATTAGAAGTGCTGTATAATATCTCTCTAATTCATCAGATAATGTTTTATTTTGGGGGAATTCCAGACATTTGATCACATTTTAATTTCCCTTCAGGATCAATAAAGTCTTATCTATCTATATTAGAAAACATATTTTATGTTAGAATCAGTGACTTCATGTGTCAGAAGTATAGGGATACACAAAAAGTTCAAAGTCAGTTTTTGGTTGCATATTCCCTTGAGTCACTAAGTGCCTTAGTGACGTCTATGGCCCTTTGAGTTCACCAGACACTGCGTAATTACGTGAGCTGCTTTGCCAAGCCTTTGTTGCAGTCATTTTGAGTTCATGCCTATTCTTGGGGTGTTCTGACATCAGTGATTTTCTACACATGTAAAGTGTTCACTTAACCGAATTTAAGTCTGGAGATTGCCTTGGCCAGTCTAAGATTTTCTGCTTTTTTCTCCTGATGCACATCTTGTTTCTATTAGCTGTATATTGTGGTTTCATTGTCATATTGCATGGTGAAGCTCTGAACACGAAGAATGGAAGCTTTGTCTTTCATATAAGCAGACAAAATGTTTCTGCAAAGTTCAGTGTTCATTCTGCCATAATTATTTACATCATCAGTAAAGGCCAGTGAGCAAGTTTCACAGACAGCCACGCATGCCCAAGCCACGACATTTCCTCCACAATGCTTCATAGCTGTTTTGGAGAAAGAGCCCTTTCAGAATCTGCAGTGCTTTTCCTTCTGTACTCTTTCAGCTTCAAAATAGTCTGTTTTTCTTTAACAAAGTACTGTAGTTTTCACTTTGGCTTTCAGTTACAAAGTCCACAGAGTGAAGTCAAAGCAACAGGGGATTGGTCTTTTATGAGTGCCTAATTATGCCTGACCTCACTAAAACACTGACAACTGTCATTCAGTTGCTCCAATACTTTTGGTTCTTCAAAATAAAGTTGTTGAGCACACTTCATTTGTTTAATTGGCTCAAAGGGGTAGAAATCAATTTACTTTACTAAAAATATACTACTTAAATGATGTACGTTTTTGTAAGAAAATGGTTTTTACCGGTTCACAGTAAAATTCCCAGGTCAGACTTATGTGTCCCAATATGTTTGGAGTTCATACTTCTTAAAATGTAAATACAACGGTTAAACTTTTGCAAACATGCAATAACCAAAAAGGCTACTCTAGGCTTAATGTCATTGATGGTATTTAAAAACATTAAAAAACATTTTAATTATGAGATATAAAATGCCAACACTATCTTAAGTAAAAATATAGTAAATCACTGTACTATTCGTCAACTTTTTCTTATTTTCGAGATATCTTATGTTTAACTGTTGGTCAAGTCCGTGACTTTTTATTCAGAGTTAAGAAATACTCTGCTGAGAAAAAAAAGTATTGCTCAATACTTTTTTTTCTCAGCAGAGCGCTCAAGTATGTGGTTTGTGAAACAAATCAGCATTAAGGAGACTGTGGTCCTTATTTATCTTGTGAGAAACAGCCCATTTCACAGTAGATAAAATTAGGGACCATTTCCCACAGTTTGCCTAAAGGACAAGTCAGGCTCTCTGACTTCCAGCTACTTTTCCATCATGGGTCTGAACTTTCATATAGAGGAACAAATCTGTTTTGTGCAACATAACTGTGTAACTGATAATATTATCAGTTGCAGCAACATCCTGAATGACACACCCTACCATGGAGCAAATCCATTTTTTTAATTCTAAAAAAAAAAGTACCATGATTTTGTACACATAGTGTAACCTGTAAGGAGCATGTTTCAGTTTTAAGTTACGCATCACTGAGAAATGTAATTACAGCAAAATGTCAAATGCAGCAGGCTAGTTCTCTAAGCCGATAATGTTAACATAACACACTATGTGCTGCCATGAATATGTTACACACAACGAACATGTTATGTCAAAGCCTTGCTAGTGCCGCATGCATCCAAATTGTCAGCAGCCATATCACCCTGCAGCTCACAACTTACAACCCACTGAAGCTCTGCAGGTGTGAGCCTGGTCAGTACCAGGATGGGAGACTCATGGGAAAGCTGAGGCTGCTGTTGGAAAAAGTGTTAGTGGGGCCAGTAGAGGGCCTGCAGTCTGTGTGGGTCCTAATGCCCCACAATAGTGACAGGGACACTATACTGTAAAAAGGTGCTGTCCTTCAGATGAGACATAAAACCGAGGTCCTGACTCTCCCTGGTCATGAAAACACCCAGGGTGTTTCTCGAAGAGTAGGGGTGTTACCCTGGCATCCTGGCCAAATTTCCCATTGACCTTTACTAATCATGGCTTCTAAATAATCAGCTTCATCACTCTGTTCTCCTCCCCACTGATAGCTGAGCGTTCTGGCGCACTATGGCTGCAGCTGCATCATTCAGGTGGATGCTGCACAGTGGTGGTGGTGGAGTCCCCATTACCTGTAAATCGTTTTGAGTGGAGTGTACAGAAAAGTTCTACATAAGTGTAAGGAATTCTTATTAAAATGTAAAAGATAGATAGATAAGACTTTATTGACCCCGAAGGGAAATTGAGGAAAACCTTAAGACAGCGTTGTTTCATGCAACAAATTGAACGATAGTGTAGCGCTCTCGGGGTCAAGTGGGTATGCGCCCTCGCCGCTGCCGCCTCAGGTCGGACCCCACCGCTGGGGACTCGAACCTGAGACTCCGGCGCCACTCAACAGGGACCCAGCCAGTTGAGCTAAAGGGAGATCTCTAAAAGGGAAGAAAAGGCTACGATTACCTCTTTTGGCCAGAATGCCCGGCCCTCCTTCTGGTCCTCCAGGTAGTCACGGATGATGTTGGTCTTTTGCAGGAAAAGGCCCATGGAGTTGGCGAGGTCTGTGGCTCTGCCCACCTCAGGATCCTCCAGCTGGGAGGCAGAGAAGAGGCGCGACAGCCCGATGCCAACCAAACCAGCCACATAGTGACAATACTGCCAGAGATGAGAAACACGACTACATTAAACCTGAGGGGTTGCACGCTGCTGTAAGGCATTTCAAAAGACTCCATTAATCACTGCTGCAGTGTACAGCTAAGACTTTTTATTTCTCACTCCCCTATAAGTACCTGTTACACATCTGTAAATCTGAGACAAACACAAATATAACTAGAAAGCTTAACAAGCATGTTTCCTTAATCTATCTCTGATTCTCTAAAGAAAAACTCTACTAACTTTAAATACATTTTCTGGACTAGTGTCAGATGAATGCCTTCCTTTTATATTTTTATGGATATGTTTTCAAAAGGATTCAGCATATATAGCACTTTATTAAATTAATCCTTTTTAGTTTGTCTTATTTTTTAATTACATTTCTTTTTTTTAGTCTTGTTTTCTTTAGAAAACAACAATAGAAGAAGCTGGAGGAACATTGGAACTTTGTGCAAACTTAAAATCAATAGTAATGATTTGCATTTTATACTTTATAAGGATGGGACTCTATTACAGATAAAGGGTGAGGGTTTGTTATAATCCAAAGCTATACATGTATGAATTCTGACTGATGGATCCGATATGAAATTGTAAAGTAAAATGATTATTAAAGCTTTGTGCTCAAACACAATGACAGATACTTGATTGCTGGATGCTAGCATGCTTTTCTAAATCACTTCCATACTAAGGAAGATTTTCCTTTTTTCTTCAGACAGAAAACCTGAGATTCCAAGACACTGCTTCTGAAAACAATCAGTGAAGTGCTCTGATAGCATTGTCTCACTAGTCATTTTTCAGCATTGCAAGATTGTGTTTGAATCCAAGGCAATAGGAATAGACAGATTAAGAGACATCATTTTTGTACAACATGACAGATCTCCACTAATTTTTTCTCTGCTCTAGATTTGAAGGACAGAACTACATTTCTATTCACATTGAACACACAATCAGAATCACTACAGCAGAATCTTCTAAATAACCATGTACGGCAGTATGTTCTAAGGCTAGGAAGAGGGCTTAAGTTACCTTGTCCCATTCCTTCATGGAGCCCACCTTCTTCTCCAGGAACTCTGCCATGCCCACTCCCATGCAGTGGCAGATGTCAAAAATCACATCCCGGTATTCCTGGCCCAGGTTACGGAATTCTAATGAGATCTGCATCAAGAAAATAATAATCACTACACCATGCACAGGGACTAACTGGGAAGAAATATGCCCTCATGCACAGGAATGTGTTGTGTAATCAGGGCGCAGCATTTTCTATTCAACACCCTGTTATTCAAGAAACCTTCACAACGGTTACTAATGTTCTTAGGATTTGTCGTGCTGACTTGGTCAGTGATAGAAGTGAAGTCATTGGTAAAGTGAGCCACCTTCTGATGCAGACAGATACAAATAAAATACAGTAAATCATCCATTTGAAAACATCCTAACATTGCAGTGCCAGTCTACTGAAGCAGGACTTGTAGCGTGATCCAGGGACAGGAGAGAACCCAATTGCCGGGCAAGAGGCAGTCGAGTTAGGGAACCTACAAGCAGCACGCAGAGAACAGTCCAAGACTGCATGCACCCAGGACCAGAGGGAACCCCAAGCTGGGTCACATCCGGGGATTTATTTTGAAGAACACCTGGAATGAGCTTGGTCGCAAACCAACTCCAGGTGCTCCTACTCTGCAGGTGATTAACTTCCCCAGCAACTTTTGTAGGGAAACGAGTTAACAATGACATACAGTGCAGTCCATAAGCATCTGGACAGTGACACATTTTTGTCGATTTGGCTCTGTACTCCAGCACATTGGATTTGAAATTAAACAATGACTATGAAGTTAAAGTGCAGAATGTCAACTTTAAGTCGAGGGAATTTATTCGAGGATCTATATTGGGTGAATCGTATATGAATTACAGCCCTTTTTATACATAGTCCTCCCATTTTAGAGGACCACAAGTAATTGGACGGACCGTACTGTAACTGGCTGTCCAGGCACAGCTACAGTAGCATGACACAAATATTACTGCATCTTTGACCCTTATAAATATTTCAGAATACATACTGCTGCTACTTTCTACTCTGGAGCACTGAATTTATCATTAGTTTATTGAATGCTCCATTTATTATCCCTGTGATTCATTGTCAAGTGGTAAAACACACTCATGCTCTATTAAAAACCTCTCTGAATTGGAAATGAGAGAACATCCGTAAATGAACAGAAGACAAAATTCAAAGGGGAACTCAGCTCAGTGCAGTTAACTCCGTCCCATTGGGAATACTGACCGTTGGGAAATCCTCCAACACCTGCCGGTCCTTCTCCTGGCTCTCGGTGAAGCGCCAGTCTTCCTGGTACAGAAAGGTGTTGAAGTTGTGTAGCAGTGGGACCTTCTTGTCCAGTGGAATAGTCATATCATCTTCCACCGTGTCCAGAGCACGAAGCACCAGATAAAAGATACACACTGCGTGTCTGAGGGAACAGAGAGGAGCGCACCTGCTCAAACACCCGGAGAGGAGGGGCGGTGGGCAACAGTGACAGATAAAGTACAGTACATGACCGCGTGTACACTACGACCACACAGGGGAACCTGCCATAGGAGAGGCCCAGAATTGACCTCCCCCCACATACTGTATATGGAGTGTGTTACAAGTATGGGCCCACTTGTAACTCACAGTACAACCCACAGTGAGTTAAATTTCCTATGGTTCAAAAAAATAGTTACTATTTGATTGTTACTGTAATTTCATCTGCATTTGTACCACTAATATTCAAATCTTGCCTAAGTCACAAGATTTTCTAAGTATTATCTCGTTATTTGCTTGGTGATTATGGTAGTTGTAGAGTTAGATATATGGATATACAATTTAATTAAAATGTACTTATATAATTGGCAGGGCTTATCCAAATGACCACATAAAGGTCTGTGATAGACAGATTGATTTGGGTATTTAAAAATGATACTTACAAACTAGTTTTAGAAGCAAATGGAACTTTGCTGCAATTTTTTAATTACCCACAGGTCATTGCCACTGCACCACTGCATAAAGTTGTATTATGTCACCTATACCACAAAAGTTGAAAAGTGGGACTCTCAAAAGAAAAGTAAAAAAGAGCAGTTTGGGTTTTTCTGGGCCACCACCAATGAAGACTTCAATACAAAGTCAATCTTAACTCTTGCTCATTGCTTGTTAGCAACACGTCACCTAGCTATTCCTGCGGTGACTGGTGAGGAAATGGTGGTATCTAGTCCGATGAAGAGGTACTGTATTCACCAAACCAATGATCTCCAATAATGGTGTGGGCAGTGAACTATTTATCCAACTGAAAGGGGACATTTTACAGAAAATACAACAGCTAGACAAGTAAAGCAGGATATTGTACCAAATGGCTCCTTTGAACTCCCTGGGCCTTTCCTTAGAGACATTACCCAAAACAATGATCGTTGGCTCAGAAGATGAAAATCAAATAAATGAGTTAAGTTACTTTGTTATCGTGCTATTAGTGTGTAATGTGAGAGGAGAGGGCAGAGGCCCAAAAAATATTTATAATTGGCCTGTAATTGGAAGGTTATACCACTGAATCACACAGATATATCTGGATTGCTACAAAGATAAATTGTATACTGTAGCTATCCTAAACCATACTTGCTGAATAGTTTGCAAAGTAATTATGCGTCACTTATTCCTGTAGATTTATGTCTACAATCTATGTCACTCTACATTGTTTTGTCCTTGCTTACTTTGACAGTTAATTGTTCGTATCTATTAGTTATATTATACAAGTTTCCTAACTTTCTATTCATCGATTTTCTAACTGCTTTATCCAACACATGGTTGCAAGGGTGTCAGTGCCTGTCCCAGCAAGCAACGGGCACGAGGCAGGATACACCCTGGATAGGATGCCAGTCCATTACTGTGCTCCTACTGTACAAACGCAAACGTGCGCAAACTCACACCAGGGCCAATCTTCCTAAAACCAATTACAGTAACTTATCAGTATGTCTTCGGATTGTGGAGGAAACCCACGTGAACATGGGGAGGACAGACAGTACTGTACAGTACAAACTCAGAAACTGAACCCAGGGCCCCAGCGCTGTGAGGCAGCAATGACAACCACTGTGCCATCATGCTGCCCACCTAACCTTCCATAAAATATTTTAGAACGTATTTAGATCACGGTGTATTATCTTTAATGTGTATTTTGAATGGAACTGGTATACAGTATAAATTAATATTAAAAGGCAGTTGTTTATTGTATAGCGAATAGTACCGGTTGCTTTAGCACTAATTCGCTGATACTGTCTCAATTATTTTAAAATCAAGGAACGACTGGCTGTCGAAAAAAAAATACTATTCAACTTCGGTCTTTTTCGATGAGCAACTATCCAATATTATTCATGAGGGAAATCTACATTTTCTAAAGCGCACTGAGCTGGTGTCAACGTCCGTGTTTAACCTTTCACAAGGGCGACTAGAAATTGTTTACAAACAGTCACGGTTCTGAGAGCTGAAACTCCGTGACCGCCCTAAAGACTGTTCATATCCCTGTCTCGAAGTATAAACGGATATACGTAAGCATATTATGTAATAATATCAACATGGAGCTGCTCCCAGATTGTCAATATATATATACATTTACCACCCTCATATTTAAAATAAAAGTTGCAATCGTTATGTAATTCTTTGGTAATATTTTGACGTTCTCAAGGTCAATGAATGTTGTTTCCATAAAATTAAAATAAACGTAGAGTATTCTATGCGTATTATTTCTCATAATGTAGTTATTAGCCAACACAGTTTAAAAGTGAATTGCATTTTCATTAATTTAATGGGCGTTATCGGGTAAGACCAACTCTTTCGTTGTTTACTATCTCAAGCAAGACTCGGCGCTTCGTGCAGACTCCGCGGGGGCTCGACGCAACCGAGCTTGTCAGTAGAGTCAGTGACACTGTCCAAATCTCACGGACACCTACCGTAACTCTCCGTCGAGAGCCTGGATCACGGCTGCAAAGCTGCGGCTGGTCTGATTGAGGTAGAGGTAGCAGGTTCGCAGGCTCTCACTCATCGACTCCTGGCATGAGAAACACAGAAACACCGGGCGTCGGTAAGACAGCCCCGTCTTCAGGGCAGGGGGACGGGCCGCCCACCAGCCTTCCTGGGTACCCCTCTCACTTCGCCTGCCCCACGACAGCAGAGGCCGCGAAGTTGTAACGGGGCCCCGTGGTGGCGCAGAGAGAGTCCGTTTGAACACCGAGAAGGGCAAGGTACTCTTGCAGCATGGGCCGGCCATGAAAGGACTGCACTGCCGCAGTTTTAAACTTTTATACTGTTTATATTCCTCTCATCTCCGTGTCTGAATATCCCGTGCGTGCTCGCTGTTCAGGGGGAAAGGGCATGGCAGCCATATCGCCCCAGTCCACACAACACCTTCCACTCCTCCTACATCCCCCAAAACAGCGCTGCATGGCACCACGCCTCTCTCACCCATACCAACTACAGACCAAAACACACGCACACACTGTACTGCCCCCTCGACTAGCCCGGAGCTGTTACTGACTGTACAGACTTTATACATCCTTTAAACAGTACATATTGAAAAATAACCTAACGTCTTAATACATAAAGTGTACTGCAGGACGTGGTTATCTTTAAGAATCATCTTAACGGTTTAGGAAATACAGAAAATGGACGCTATCGTATAATTTTGGAGTCTCGATACATTATAATTTATATAGCTGGTCCGACCCCTAGTGGCAACTGGTGACCCTTTTCATTGCTTACTTTTCATCACAAACACACGCTGTAAATGCTTGATGGTTATCATAGCTTTTGTCAGGTGAGAAGGACTGATTAATAAACTAGCGATGTTTCCAGATTATACCAAATACCAAAGCAGCAAATTAAATTAAAAAAGATGTCCATAAAATTCAAAAGTGGGCAGATACCTGGCAGCTTCTGTTTAATACAAACAACTGCAGAGATTTAAGTACAAGCAGAAAAAAAACTCATTAACTATAATATAAAATGGGAAACTTTGAACTCGAAGAGGATACTTAGGAAAAGACGTAGGTGTTTATATGTTCACACACCTTCTACATTTTATAGACAATATGGGGAGGCAATTAAAAAGGAAGAAAAATGCTAGCATAGTTAAAAGTAGAAGGCCTAGAATACTGAGTAACATTTTTGGTCACCATGTTATAGAAAAGGTACAGTACAGGCTGGGGCTTAAGGTAATGTCCTACATTGAGAAGCTGAAGAAAATATCTTTTGGGTATTCAAAATCTTTAAATGCATAGACAGTCACCATATCAGATTTCTTTAAAGTGAACAGTGAAACAAACCAGAGAACACAAGTACAAACTCCTGTTTGGTATTTTAAAGGTAAAGCCTATACACTGGCTTCTTTCATGAAATGGCCTCATCTTGCTTGTAAACTTTTAATATTCATATATAATTACTTTACTGTCATTTTATCTAGGTTGTACTTGTGCAACATCATATTTTCTGCTTGTATACTTTAGTGCAAGTCAACAAGCAGGGTTTGCTGCTTCTACAGTGTTTGACTATTCAAGACTCCACTTACAAATAGTTGCATTCCTAAAAAGAGGTCAGTTATTTAACGCGTATGAGAGCAAACCATTCAACACTCAAATCAACAGGAATTAACTAATAAATGCTATATATGGTTTTTACTATCGCGAAAGACTTCAATTTCCTCCAGAGCATGCTGCTATCTATGATGTATTAATATAATTTGTTTGTATGGCTTTACTTTTAAATAGTGGGAAAAAAAACAAATGTGTTCGTTTAAAACCCATATTTATGCTAATTTAATTAAACTATGCACTACAGTGCATTTCCAATCTTTCGAAACCAATGGGGGAAAAGCAATCTACACAGCTGTAACCGGGATTAAAAGATGCAATGACACATTTGAATAAAAACATTTAATTGAAATGGTCATTTTCCTTCGATTTGTGTAATGGTGTGTTATGTGGTACTTAATATCACTTAATTTCCTTATAACTCAGGTTTTTACTTTACTCTGACTTGATGGAAATAATATAGAAAACTAATATTAGCGACACCTTCAGATAACATTTTTTGCTATACCTCACAATACAGCACAGTGCCTTTCTTAAAAATGCTAGACCTACTACAATGAAACAAAGTGTCTCCTGACAACATTTATTTTTATACTCACGTAGTCCAGTTTTGGCATAACCGTCCTACAGCCTCCCATTTTAAATTTGAAAAGATTATATATCTCTTCTGGGTGGCCAAGTGATTTCAGTATATCCATTTTTACACTTGATCTGTAAGAGCAGTAGTGATGCTGCAGTAAGATGTACAGGTGAAAGATGCAGGTTTATGGCTCGATAGCCTCTTATTTGACATTAGCATGGTCGGCCAGGAGAGGTACCGCCTCCTCCACTCACTCTCCAGTCGATCAAATAGTACGTCAGATGGACTGACGCTGGCGATAGGCCGATCCTCATGGGCTCAGGCGGGAGCGACCAATCACTGCACGGGAAGACTGGTGTGATAGCCCGCCTCGCTGAGCAGACCTACAAGCATAGGACATTTCAGTCAGCTGCAAAGCGATTACTGGGCAGAGGTTTTGATTGTGGCTTGTAGGCGTGTGTTAGCGTAAAATGAGAGAAATGGGCAAAAGGTTTAGACCACAACTTCTATTACCAGGAGCGGGGAAATGACTGGACCTGGTATAGTACCTCCAAAACCTTATTTTCTCCTACTGTGAGATTTTTTTGGTTTCCCTGTCCTCTGAGTCCAATCAACCGTTGCTATAATGAAAACTACAATACGAATCTGCAAAGCGCTTTGTTAAGGGAAGCCCGTTTCTGTCAGGAATTTAAAAAAAACGCTCTATGGTATCTCAGAATTGCGACTTAGTAACTCAGAATTCCGACTTTATATCTCATAATTGCGACTTTATATCTCACATTTGCGACTTCGAAATAATTTAAAATTTTAATGAAACTTAAAAAGTCTATTATGGTTTTTTGTGTCAGCTTGTACATGGCTTACAAGTATTTAGGACATACAGTAGTTATATATAGTAATGTCACAGATGTCGTAAAAATACTTTTATCTTAACAGACACAAGAATAGCCTTTGTTAATTGCCATTTACAGTATCTATGCTTCCATTTGACAATTGTGGGCTTAATATTTTTTTTTATTAGAATGCTAAATAGAACGAACCAGTGCTGTGAACTGAACCGAAAAACAAAACAATTAAATGATCACCCAACTAAAATGTATACTTAGCAGAAGACAGTGGAAGACCCAGAATAATGTGGAATAGAACAGTC